>NW_024742712.1:80000-270000 GCF_018991925.1 Homarus americanus
CTTTCTATTCCATCTATATATATACAAATATTAAAATCCATTCGTCTCTCCCCCTGAACCACGAACCCCCGAGAGATTTAGTTAGACTCATGAATCCGAAGCATTTATTGTACAGAATAATGTATCAGTCTATTGATTTGGGTTCGCGAGTCTGAATCTCTAGGAGGTTCGTGGTTCAGGGAGAGATACGAACGGGGGACTTTAGTAGTTGACTGTACATACAAGTTTATATATCCAATCACAAAAAAAAATTCAACAAATCTAATACTTAAAAGACATATTATTCTTCCACGTTCCAGAGTTAATCATGTTTATTATCTGTTTATATCCCAACACATGTCTCTGGTCTCATCATTTCCACCATATCTCGTTTTTTTCGCATATTGATCCACCAAACTGTTGTCGTTTGCGCCCAGTCAAATGCACGAGACGACAGTATAACTTTGACTCATAAGACACCGTATGGAGGAACTTTTTATGCGGGGATACGTTTTGCTGGTGGCTTTAAGTCGCTCGCTGTAAGTCGTTAGCTGTAAGTAGCTAGCTGTTAGTCGCTTGCTGTAAGTCGCTTGCTGTAAGTCGCTTGCTGTAAGTCGCTTGCTGTAAGTCGTTGGCTGCAAGTCGCTAGCTGTTAGTCGCACGGTGTGTTCCCTGACTACAAAGTTTATTCTCTCTTACTTCTGTCAGTGAAAGATGTAGAGCCACGAAGTCTGACATCATTACTAACTGACTTAAAGGAAAATGAAAGTTATTATGGTATATCTGAGTAAAATGTCCAAAACAGACCTTGAGAGCTGTGAATGGTTTAAACGCGCAACAGGGGGATCAAAGCCACACCAATCCACCACAACAACAGGGGGATCAAAGCCACACCAATCCACCACAACAACAAGGGGTTCAAAGCCACACCAATCCACCACAAAGCAAATCCACCACAACAACAGGATCAAAGCCACACCAATCCACCACAACAACAAGGGTTCAAACCACACCAATCCACAACAACAGGGGATCAAAGTTACAATCCACTACAACAACAGGGGATCAAAGCCACCAATCCACCACAACAACAAGGGGTTCAAAGCCACCAATCCACCAACAACAAGCCCACACACCAATCCACCACAACAACAGGGGTTCAGCCACACCAATCCACCACAACAGGGGTTCAAAGCCACACAATCCACCACAACAACAGGGGGTTCAAAGCCACACCAATCCACCACAACAACAGGGGTTCAACAGCCACACCAATCCACCACAAACAACAAGGGGTTCAAAGCCACACCAATCCACCACAACAACAGGGTTCAAAGCCACACCAATCCACCACAACAACAAGGGGACACCAATCCACCACAACAACAGCTAAAGCCACACCAATCCACCACAACAACAGGGGGTTCAAAGCCACACCAACTTTACAACAACAGGGTTCAAAGCCACACAGAGCCACCACACAACAACAGGGGGTTCAAAATACACCAATCCACCACAACAACAGGGGGTTCAAAGCCACACAGAGCCACACCAATCCACCACAACAACAGGGGTTCAAAAGCCACACAGAGCCACACCAATCCACCACAACAACAGGGGTTCAAAGCCACACCAATCCACCACAACAACAGGGGGTTCAAAGCCACACCAATCCACCACAACAACAGGGGGTTCAAAGCCACACAGAGCCACACCAATCCACCACAACAACAAGGTCCAAAGCCACACCAATCCACCACAACAACAGGGGGTTCAAAGCCACACCAATCCACCACAACAACAGGGGGTTCAAAGCCACACCAATCCACCACAACAACAGGGGGTTCAAAGCCACACCAATCCACCACAACAACAGGGGGTTCAAAGCCACACAGAGCCACACCAATCCACCACAACGACACATATTCATAAACACTAACTTTCCTCCCATGTTTACAAGTTCCTTTATGCTTGGTGCTGAGCTCAAGATCTTCAGGATGACTTTGTGTGAACGCATCAATGACCCGTGTATACAGTCATCTTTTCTCAAGCTACGTGTTTGAAGAGCCTGGCAGCTTTTACTTCACGGTGACTTAAGAAACACGTTTGTGGTTCCTTTACAATACCGGAATGGCGTCTTGGCGTCTTGTTAGTTTTTGTTTAAGTCTTGCACACAAAATTCTTCCTCTTTGAAGACTTTTTTTTAAATTCCATTCCCGGGCATTTTCTCAGGTCATTTTTTTTTTAAGATCCTCAGCATTTATTAAGGTTTTTTCTTTAATGTTCACTCCAAAAAATAAAAGCGTTTTTGAAGAGTTCATCACCAAGCGGCGTGTTCTTTTGTGTGGTATATGACCCGTGCTCTAACGATGCCAGATGAAAAAAAATCAAATTCCATTGAATAAAATCACACGAAGCTAGAATTCACACCACCGAGGTAATGAAAAGCTAAAAAAAGAAAAGAAATCCTACTTATTAAAGCTTATGTTAGGTTAGGTTATGATAGGTTAGGTTAGGTTAGGTTAGGTTAGGTTAGGTTAGGGATTGTTTGGATAGGTTAAGTTAGGGATTAGGGATTATTTGGTTAGGTTAGGTTAATCTAAATTAGGTCAGGTTTGCTTTACTTGGGGTATATTACGTTAAGATAGGGGCAAGTTAAGTTAGGATAAGTTAAGTAGGATTAGGACATAATATCTTATCCTAACACCTCACACTAACGCCCCTCGACACATCTATGACAACTTACCCAGGATTATATGACGTTTCCCAGAATTCCAGTTTATATCGAAGGTCGGTTAGATGCGAAATCCCTCTCTAACGGATTTCATGGAGAGAGAAGTCCGTTATATGGAGAGAAAAGTCCGTTATATGGAGAGAGAAATCCGTTATATGGAGAGATAAGTCCGTTATATGGAGGGTTCACTGTCTTCCGCGTCGAGGCTTCCTTAGAAATATCAAGAAACCTTCGTCATTCTCTCTGTATTTCCTCTCCTCGACTGTCAATGAGGGGAGTTACCGTATTGAATTCTTACCCGGGAAACTGAGGAGGGAAGGAGAGGAAGGAGAAAGGATGAGAAGGATGAGAAGGAAGAGAAGGAGGAGGAGGAGGAGGAGAAGGAAGGAGGAGGAGAGTAGCAAGGAAACATTATTTTAATAATAATAATAATAATAATAATAATAATAATAATAATAATAATAATAATAATAATAATAACAATAATAATAATAATAATAATAATAATAATAATAATAATAACAGCTGACATCAGAATCAAGGTCATTTGCTTTATATAAAGATCAATGAGAAGATCTGCAACAACGAATATGGATTACCAGGTATTTAAGCTATGGAGTGGATTAGTTGGATTACATGGATTAATTGGTTTCTATGGATTAATTGGATTACATAGATTAATTGGTTTACATGCAGTGTCTAAAGGTATAAATTATCGAAGTCTATTTTCCACCCGAGACTATGAACAGATTTAGGGTTTTTTTGTTTTTTTTAACCCTGTTATTATGGATTATTGGGGATTCGTGCTCAAGAGGTGTGGATTGGGGAGATTATTTGCCTCAAAGTATGGATTAGGAAGGGGATTTTTACCTGGAAGTCTGATGTGTATGGATTATCGGGGTTTTGTGGTCACCTGTGTGCATAATCCAGGTCGTATAATCAAGACTCATTTTTTTATAACCCTGATTTAAGAGAGATTCTATTATACAAGCTAATTTAAAAGCCAGGAATCATAGGACATTTTCTGGAGTCTCTAAAACACACACACACACACACACACACACACACACACACCATCAATCTCTCCTCTTGCTTCTCACGGTAGTCGTCCCTTTCTCTCCACTTCTCTCTCATTCATCCAATTTCTCCTCCTTTCACATCTATCCCTTTCTCCTTCTCTCTCCCTCATCCTTTCTATCTCTTCATCTCTCTGTCCTCCCCCCCTTTACTCCACCTCTCTCTCTCTCTCTCTCTCTCTCTCATTCCCCCTTCTTACTTGTCCATGTGTCGATTACTGGAATGTATTGGTCGCTTCAGGGGACTCTTCAAGCTCGACTTTCATACTTCAGGCAAATGATGGTACTTTGAAGACATAGAAGTTGTTCTCGGTCTTTGGGAAGGTTGACCCTCATGGCGCGAAACACGACACAGGGTTAAAATGAGGAGCTGAATCTGTTGCTTTGATGTGTTGATTTGTCTGTCTGTATTTGTGTGTGTGTGTGTGTGTGTGTGTGTGTGTGTGTGTGTGTGTGTGTGTGTGTGTGTGTGTGTCTGCCACACGTTCATTGTACAATTATTACCACAAGATTATAGTACAATTACCACCATGAGCTCAGAGTACAGTCATTTATCACTCAATACACAATTATCACCACAATCTCAGAGAACAATCATTACCACAGCCCCCACAACACACACACACACCTACACCTTCTGCCTCGTCTATTCCCTGGTGTTGTGAACAAAGAGCCTCAGATAAGAGATGAAGAGGCTTTGTTCAGTGACACAAGTACCAAGACTGAGTTACAGTAGACAACAAAGACTGAGTTACGGTAGACAACAAAGACTGAGTTACGGTAGACAACAAAGACTGAGTTACAGTAGACAACAAAGACTGAGTTACGGTAGACAACAAAGACTGAGTTACGGTAGACAACAAAGACTGAGTTACGGTAGACAACAAAGACTGAGTTACAGTAGACAACAAAGACTGAGTTACGGTAGACAACAAAGACTGAGTTACGGTAGACAACAAAGACTGAGTTACAGTAGACAACAAAGACTGAGTTACAGTAGACAACAAAGGTACAACCATTCCTACCGTAGTGAATCGTGTTATATAGCTTTGGTAATTTAACAAACTCATTAACCTTTTCATTTACACCTGGTACTGTAATTATAACGCAGTATAGTTAATTACAGTAATTCCCAGGTGGTGGACTATTTAATACGGTACCTGACTTAGTTATATATGAAAAAAATTATTTGGTAGTTTAATTATATGGGGATGCTGTGGCCGAGTGGTTAGTGGGTCCAGTCTTGTTCTAAGAGACATTAGTTTGCACCTACAGCACCTGACGTTACACTTGAGGAAATGGAGTGTGTTGTCATTCTCGCTACTCTTAATGTGACTTCTTTCAATCTGTTCACACACACACACACACACACACTCTAAAGCACTTATATATATATATATATATATATATATATATATATATATATATATATATATATATATATATATATATATATATATATATATATATAGCTCTAAAGTTTGTATGTGAAAAACTCTCTCTCTCTCTCTCTCTCTCTCTCTCTCTCTCTCTCTCTCTCTCTCTCTCACTCTCTCTTGTTGACCGCCCCATTTCAGTGGCTTTCAAACTTTCCGGAATTACAGCGGAATTCAGGGTTTTCCTCCGGGGAATCTTGAGAGACTGTGAAAGTGGCTTTTTGCATTTATTTATACATGAAAATGGAGTTTCTGGAACCCATGACTGGAGGAGCCTTAGTGGCGAGGGGTGTTGCTCCTCTCTCTCTCTCTCTCTTTCTCAATCTCTCTCTCTCTATGAGACTCTGTATAATGATGTGGAGAGAAAGGGAATGGGAGAATGAGAGGAAGTCGAAGAGGGAAAGGACAAGATCGAGAGAGGGGGTGGAGGAAAGGAGGAGTGAGATGAGGGGAGAAGGGCTTTGTGTGTGTGTGTGTGTGTGTGTGTGAGAGACCCCCGGCACAGACACCTTATAAGCAAAGACATCACAACACCACCACCACCACCACCACCAACAACAACAACAACAACAACAACAACAACAACAACAACATCCACATAACCTTCTACATCATGTGATATTTCCCCTAACCAAACTAAAATCTTCTGGCTGTAGAAATAATAACACAGCAATGAGCAACCTTCACTGAGAGAGGTTAATAACACTGACAATTACAGCATCTAACACTAAGACCTGGAACTGACGCTTAATTACCCTGTCAGTTAAGGCACCTAAAATATTAATGATCTAGTGAACGCTGCTTGATAACTCTGACAGGCCGAGTATTTAGGATTTCTAGGCAGTTTTTTTTGTGTGTTTTCGTTTTAATAAACATAAATTGGTAGACGGTAGAGGGTTAATTTTGAAATGATGGGAGAGTGGTCTATCTATCTATCTATCTATCAATCTATCTATCTATCTATCTATCTATCTTTCACTTTCTCTTGTCTCCTCCACTGTTAGCTGCCTACTGCCTCTCTCTCTCTCTCTCTCTCATCCTAACATCAATAAAACACACATACACCCCATCATCAATCATGCTCACTGCCAGACTCAGTATAAAACCCTCATTCAGCTAAGGTGCTTGACAGCTCCCTGGTGAACTCATGTCAACACAGCACTCTGGTGTTCCAGTGGGACTCATAAGGCTTAAATCAAAGGTGTTTTGTTTTCCAATAAATACATAGAGTATATTCTGTTTAGTTTACACTGAAGTAAATATAATAAAATAAATTAGATAAAGTGTTTTATCTGACAGAATTTTGGGTGAAGAAAATACATTAAAATAAATTATAAAGAAGGTGTTTTGTCTGAGAGAATTATATATTTAAATAACTATAAAGCGATTAACTCTACCTTTTTGTGTCGTGTTTGAGATTATTTAGTTTAAGTGGTGAAAGATCTTAGTTGATAAAGGATAGAAACTTAACCTAACCTAAAATAAATCACTGATGTGGGATTAATATGAAGTGAAAACAGAACAAATATGTGACAGAGAATTCGTATTTAGTTGTGTCATCAGGGTTAGTTTTTTTCAGTCAGTCAGTCAATCAGTATGTCAGTCAGTCACTCCTTCAATCACTTAGTCAACAACGACAGCCAATGAGTTAACTAACGCAACAGACAATAAACAACAGTTTGTGTGAATAATAATCTCAGTCAATCACAGTCCCACACCCAGTCAGTCAAGACAGACATTCATAGAGCTGACTAACGCAATGAGGGGTCAGTAAAGCTTAAAATAACAGAACTGAGATAATTAGCAGATTAATTAACTTATACCAACCCTTGACATTACTGTACAATTACATACCTTAATTAACATGGAATTATAATGCAAATGAGTGTGGAAGCAGAGAAGGAAATACTAAACATAATGTATAATGAACGATAATTTAACCATGTCTTAATGTCTTGGGTTAAGGGTTATTTGAAGGGGAGGGAAGGGGTAGGGGTGTTTGAAGGGAAGGGGGAGAGGGGTGTTTGAAGGGAAGGGGGAGAGGGGTGTTTGAAGGGAAGTGGGTGGTTTTAGCGGAAGGGAGCAGGGTAGGTTGTTTGAAGGGGAGGAAGGGATTGCTTTGAAGAGGGGGAGAGGGTGTTAGAAGTTGGAGGGCAAGAAGGGGTATTTCCAGAAGGAGAGGCATGGAAGTTTTGGAAGAGGAGGGAGGAAGGGGAGTTTTAATGGAAGGGGAAGGAGGAAGAAGAAGGAAGGAAAGGGAAGGGAAGGCAGTGCTTTGAAGGAAAGGGAACGCATCATGCAGGATACCTTCACAGTAAGATCTATCCTCCCCAAAATGAATACCGAAAAAAGATCAGATCATAAGAGCCATTAAAAATAGTCCAGCACCAGTAAGAGCCATCAAGAGCCATTAAAAATAGTCCAGCACCAGTAAGAGCCATCAAGAGCCATTAAAACAGAATCAGGTAAGCCATAAGAGCCATCAAACGCCTCGGGTAAGGAAAACACGAGAATAAACAAGAAGAAAAACCTAACACACACACACACACACACACACACACACACACACACACACACACACACACACCAAGACTATGGAGAAATATAGGTTAGTCTCGTCTCGTATACCTCGTCGGGTTACAATAAGATCTCCAGGCTACTATTTACAGGTTATAGTGGCGTTACGACTACTCTTCTTCAGGTTACGACTACTACACTGCAGGCGACGTGGTGGCCGGGGCTATACGACTACTAGTGAGACTATACTATTACCGCTAAGGCTATGACTACGGCGTTGACTACTACAAAAGCCTCTTAACGTAGCTTCAACCACCCCCCCTCCCCTTAGATAACCCTTATGCAATATTTACAATAACCTCAACTATGGCAAAAATTCTATCTACAACAATCACAATACGGAGAAAATACAATAACCATTTAACCAACTACAATAATTTCAACTACCACCGCACTTTGCTCAATAATAATAAATCTTCACTACCACAAAAAAATATATATATATATATATGATCCTTAACAACACACACACACACACACACACACACACACACACACACACACACACACACACACACACACACACACACACACACACACACTGAAAAACCATATCCAGGAAACGAAAAAAAAAATGAAATACCAACTCAATATCCAACACAGAGAACGAATAGCTCTTGGTTAAAATGTTTCCCACAAAAAAATGAAAAATAAAAAATAAATACAAAACTATAATAAAAATACAAACGCCAACTTCACTATATAACAACACAAATATATTAACTCATATTTATATTAATTGTCAGACAGAGATTCAGATATTACTAAAGTGTTTCAAATAGTTCTTTGGTGATGTGTATTTAGTTACGTCAGTCAAGGTATAATACTCAATTCTGTCCTACCTAACCTAACCTAACCTAACCGAACCTAACCTAACCTAACCTAACCTAACCTAACCTAACCTAACCTAACCTAACCTAACCTAACCTAAATTAACGTCATCAAACCTAACCTAACCCAACCACTGTCCTTCACTCCACAACTACACTTTTTAGGTAGTTTTTGTCAACACTCAGATGATGAATCTTTCCAGGGGCCCACAGAAACATATTAATTACACTCATTCATCCTAGTCTCTACATTCACCAGGCCCTCCCACCTCCCCGGCCCCACTCCCTGGCCCTCCTACCCCTGCCTGGCCCTCCTACCTCCTGGTCTCTCCTCCTCCTACCTCCCCTGACCTCCTACCATCCCCATGCCCCCACCTCCTGGCCCTCCTTCCCTCCTGGCCCCTCCTACCTCTCCTCCTGGCTCCACCCACACCTCATGTCTCCCCATCTCCCTGGCCTCCTCCCACCCTATCTTGGCCACCCACCTCCTCAGTCTCCTACCCTCCCCACACCCATCTCCTGGCCCTCCCACCTCCCTGGTCTCTCCCACCTCCCTGGCCCTCCCATCCTCTCTCTGGCCTCCCTGGGTCTCTCCCACCTCCCTGTCAATCTCTACTCTCCTGGTCTCCTCCTGACCTCCCTGGCCCCTCCCACCTCCCTGGTTCTCCTCCTGGCCCTCCCACCTCCTCCCTGGCCTCCCAGACCTCCTGGCCTCTACCTCCCTGCCTCCCACCTCCTGGTCTCCCCTCCCTGGCCCTCCAATTCTCCTGACCCTCCTACCCTCCCTGGCCACCCTACCTCCCTGGCCACTCCTACCTCCTGGCCACCTACCTCCTTCTGGCCTCCTACCCTCCCTGGCCCTCCTACCCTTAATTTTAGCTCATTAATATCTTTATCATTATCCCATCATCCATAATTATATCTCCAAATTAGTTCATTTTCCTTCTTCTGAAAAAAAAAATAATTATAAAACAAATTCCTTCAAAAAATGGATAATTCTTCATCAGGTTAATTAGATTTATTTTTCTAACCTAACCAAACCTAACCTACCCTCATTGAACCTTGAAAGCTTTATATAAAAACCGAAAGAAAACAGAAACCGTGGAGTGAAAATTCGTTTAAACTGGGTTTGAATTGAAAAAAAAAGGACAAAAGATTTATTATATGGACAAACGACAAAACTATATATTTTCTATCCTGTATTTTTCTGTGTTTTATTTTTTTTTAAAGTAAGAGGAAGGGATAGGGGAAGGGGTGTTAAAACGGTACACACTCACACATACACAGCAGCCACTTGTTGAGCATCACTGTCCTACTCAATAGCTGAAAAAAAAATCATCCTTTTTTTCCAAATGTCTTTTCAAGTTCTCTTTTCCACTGTATTGTTATTCTTGGTTGATGAATCTACATTATATTGGCGTTTAAGCGATCTCTCTCTCTCTCTCTCTCTCTCTCTCTCTCTCTCTCTCTCTCTCTGACTCGTGAACCCGAAACATTAATGGACAGAATAATGTATCAGTCTACTGCTTCGGGTTAACGAGTCTGAATCTCTCGGGGGTTCGTGGTTCAGGGGGAGGGGCAAAGGAAAGACTTTAGGAGTTAACTGTAAAGAAAGTATGTCCAATTGTCCATGTTTGTGTTAGGAATATGGGTTTATTCTTGACGATATTAAGCTTACTGGCTCAGGCTCTGCTCTCTCACACACAAACATATAACTCAGGAGTAGAAACACATATCTCCTAAACCTTTAATGACATCAGGCAGCCTCAGGTAGCCTCAGGCAGCCTCAGGTAGCCCCAGGCAGCTTCAGGTAGCCTCAGGCAGCTTCTTCACGCACCCACCACCATCCCTGACCGCCCAGGTGATGAGGTATATATTTTTAATGTCCCACCAACCTGCAGTGACCTGTGTCTGCTGGTCATCACTGTCTCGTCTCCCATTACGGTCTCTCTCTCCTTCCTACACCTGCTCCTCTGCGTTTTTCTTCACGTTAAAATAAACCCAAATAAACCGAATGTATTTCTCATTTAAGAGAGGATATAGTTGAAGGGGTACAGATCTATAACATTTTATTAACTGATGACTCCAGCTGTATCTAAAACAATAAGTAAATTAGAAACATTTTTTTTACGACAGGAGAGTCATTACCTGGCCAAAGACCTATCGTGTGAGGGAGCCGCAAAACACCGACCAACTACACACGATCGGTAGAAACGTAACTCCAATCAAGATGTAAGACATATGTCATAGCCTGAGTCGTGTTAAAACCCGCGATCAACGTAGAAAAAGTAGTAGTTTATTTTTTTTTACATTCCAAAATACCGTCCCTACACACGCACGCCAACAAGCAAGGACAAATCTTCCTGCTTCTCGGCTGAATCAATTTACCATAATTTTTGCTCAACTCTGCCATTGTACTTCTGAAACTCACTCCTGATCCCACCACTACAACAATATCTTCAACTATAACTTTCTCGTCTCTGTGTCTCAGTATCTGCCAGTTAGTAAAGTTTTTTTATCAACATTGTCATCTTTCTATTCTCTGACCATATGAAGCCTCACTATCCATTACTCACTACCTTGTTTTATATCCGTGTTGTATTATCAATGAAAGGAAGCTTCACCCGAGGTATATATGCCTCGGGTGGGTGAGGTTCTTCGGAAATGTTCTTAAGTAAAAAAAAAATATTTACACAAGTTTTCTTTTCAGATCCTCACAACCATTAATGTAATATCAGTAACATTTCAAATATATAACTCAGCCTTTGACCAAAAAAAAAAAAAACATGTTCCTCGTTAAAGTCTCGGAAACTTTATATCGCAATCTTGTAACTTTTCCATCATTTACAGGGAAAAAATAAAAGATGAGCTTTGACACGTGGGATGGATGATGTTATCTGAGTTGTGTCAATGTAAATCCCTGTCTCCACCTCCATCACAGATCTCGCTTCGTTCTTTATAAGTCAAGTCAAAACTTTTCTCATCGTCTCTTACAAAGCTTTGATATGAGTCTTTCTCTCTTTCAACTTCTTTCATTGGGTCTTTCCAGTCCTCTTAGGCTCTTGATTCATGTTTATACCCAATATTGATAATGGAGAACACCCTGCCCCTCTTTTTGACTGTTCTTACTGCTAGTTCTTGTTCTCCCACACATCATTCCATCACTACTCTACACCATTTATGAATAAGTATCTTTAAAACATCTATAATAACCTAAAATGTCAACTACAAGATGTTCAAACACTCCCCGACGTTTATAAATGAACACTATATCGCTGCCTCAACAAACAATGGTATAATTATTCGCCACAGGGAAAAGAAATATTGTCACTGTCATGAAAACTATACTGGACACCATTCCACACTGTAGCCCAGGACTATACACCGAAACGTCTATTACCTGTTACTATAATTACTACACCACCACTACACCTTAACACCTGCAGCAGCTTTACCACATATCACTATACACAGTCACCACCATCACTATCAACACTTAACATACCCTACTACCACCACCATTGCTACAAATTACTACCAACACTGACATACGCTACCACCATCACTATCATTACTACCATTGCCACAAACTACTACCATCAGATACCACTAACACTACCTACCACTGACAAACACTACTACCACCAATCACCATATTCTAACACTTTTACACATATAGTACACATTAATAATACGATATGCCACTACACAAACACCACCACCCATAACCATCACTACCACACCACCACCCATAACCATCACTACCACACCACACACGATCTCTCTCCTACAAAACGACAACACACACTCGACCCCTTTTCTCCACATACCACAACACACCACACTACACTATACCACACCACACCACAACACAACACACATAAATACACACACGCACACACGACCACTCCCCTCCACACACACACACACACACCCTTCCGCCCCACAACACATTGAACCTCCTCGTGTAAAAAGAACTTATTGATCAGGTAATTGAGCAAATAGCATACCCCTTCCCCTCCCCTACCCTCCTCCCGAGTCAGGTCATAGTGGGGGGCTGGAGGGGGACTGCGGGTGTGGAGGAGGGGGCTACAGAGGAGGGGGGCTGGAGGGCTACGGGTGGGAGGCTAGGGGGGGGGGGCTGAGAAAATCGCTAAGTGGTCAAGAAGTTGGTGGTGGGAGGAGGACCTGACACGCCCCTCACACCTCCTGGTCTGATGAATACCAAACAAAAAATACTAAGACGTTGTGACCAGGTCGATACTCGGTGGATATTGCCAGTCTGGTCTATTAGTGTCGACCAGAAGGCGAGGGTTTTGAGGAGTCGTTTGGGTGTGTCGACTAGGGTTAGGTTTAAAGAGTCGTTTAGTAATAATTAAGTCGTTTGGGAGTGGATCAGATGGGTTGAGGAGTCGTTTAGGACAAATGAGGCGTCGAATCGATTGGGTTGTCTAGGTGAGTCGTCAAAAATGATTCGTGTATAGACGACTTGAAGCCGCTGTACAATTAACTGCTAAACACACACACACACACCCGTCAGCCAGCCCTCACTACTCTCTCCTACTTTCCTCACTCCATTTACTTGATTGAAAATGACACCCTCAGTCAAATGATACAGCCGGTGACCGGATAAAACCCCAACGGACAAAATCCCAGTTGCATATATAAAATATAAAATAAAACACTTTTATGTTTAGTTTAGGTTAGGTTAGGTTAGGTTAGGTTAGGTTAGGTTAGGTTAGGTTAGTGTTGACAAATGACAACCCCGTTGGGGTTGTCATGGAACCGATACAACCAACAACATATACTATTTGGTCGTATTTTAATCAACTGCTGAAAAGCCATTACAAATTATTTAACATCGAGAATAAAGTAAAATTGTTATATATAAAAAACTGGAGGAGGAATTGATATCACTTTGTGTTTTTCAGATCATCCGGACGTAAAACTAAAAGAATTCCCAACATGATACAAAAGTTCAAAATATATCATGTTATTTTTACCCACGTACATTACAGTACATATATAAATATATATTTAACAAACAACTATATTTCCACACATATATTTTATACATATATTATTCTTATGCAAAACACAGTATTTTCATCCATCCACACGTGTATTTGGATATGTGCAATTGCATTTTCACTCGTGCAACTATGTAGTGAAATATGTAATGCATTTTCCACATACCGTATACAATTGTTTTACGAAATTGTCTTATAAAATTATTATTATTTATAACTGCGACTGTGTGTGTGTGTAATAATAATAATAATAATAATTAACGGTTTATTGAAAGAGCTTGGCAGCCAGAAGGCTGTGTGTGTGTGTGTGTGTGTGTGTGTGTGTGCGTGTGTGTCGGCTTGTATTCACTCGATGTGTTTGTCTGAGCGTCTGTGAGAATAAATTATGTTTCCATAAGTCGACAAGAGAACAAAGATAAGAGAGGGTAAAGTTTAATGTGTCTCTCTCTCTCTCTCTCTCTCCTAACCACCAATAGAGAATAGGATTATCGTTCTAACACCACCACAACAAAAATCACGAACGATGGCGTGACAAAATAAACAACTTAAAAAATATGTCTCCTGTGTGATCAGTAGTAAGAGAGACACACACACACACACACACACACACACTCACACACACACACACACACACACACACATCAAAACACTCCACTTTCATCTGTCGTTTTCTTACAGTCATTACCATCATTACTTTGGTTCAGGTCTGTCTCAAGGAAAAAACAGTCTACGCTTTCAGAGGTCTTTTAAGTCGATACGATGCTGTTTTTTCGAAGCCTGTGTGTGTGTGTGGAGGGGGGAGGGGAGGGGAGGGGAAGGAGGGGTAGGGAGGAAAGGGGGAGGGGAGGGGGGAGAGGGAGGGGTAGGAAGAGGGGAAGGGGCAAATTATTGAATATTTAAATCTCTCTCTCTCTAAAAAAAAAATACCCGTGTCCTATTCCATCATGGCTCCACATTTCCTAGGGAGAATAATTCCCAACTTCATCTTGATTAAATAATACTCACAAATTCCCATTATCATCATTCTCCTCCTGTAACACCCACACATAAATACCCATCATTTATGAATAAGCGCCGGCCATTAATATAAAGCGCCATCTGTATTCCACTCCTCCTTTTATTTAGAAATAATGAAGGAAACGACCCGTGTGTGTCCGTGTATATATGTGTGTGTGTGTGCGTTTCTCCTGTCCACCAGGGCGGCGCCACCTCTGTATTTATGTGTGTGTTTCCCCCTTCTGTCCACCAGGGCGGCGCCACCTCTGTATTTATGTGTGTGTTTCCCCCTTCTGTCCACCAGGGCGGCGCCACCTCTGTATTTATGTGTGTGTTTCCCCCTTCTGTCCACCAGGGCGGCGCCACTTCGTATTTATGTGTGTTTCTCTGTCCACCAGGCGGCGCCACCCTGTATTTATGTGTGTTTCCTTCTGTCCACTCAGGGCGGCGCCAATTCTGTATTTATGTGTGTGTTTCCTCTGTCCGCCACCAGGGGCGGCGCCACCTTTATGTGTGTGTTTTCCTTCTGTCCACCAGGGCGGCGCCACCTCTGTGTTTATGTGTGTGTTTCCCCCTTCTGTCCACCAGGGCGGCGCCACCTCTGTATTTATGTGTGTGTTTCCCCCTTCTGTCCACCAGGGCGGCGCCACCTCTGTATTTATGTGTGTGTTTCCCCCTTCTGTCCACCAGGGCGGCGCCACCTCCACAGGGTAACTGTAGTATGATACCTTGGTTATTAAAACAATAAAAATCATAATAACAATGTGGTATTGGGCACACTCAGTTGCCGACAAAGTTATCCAACCTCTTTTAGCAGTTTTGTAGAGTATAAAGAACCCAAATGCATAAATCCCATTCGTATAATAATTCTATATTTGTAGACTCAACAACAACGCGTTTCATGCTTGACCCACCCCACCCCACACCCCATCCCACCCCACACCACACCCACCCACCCCACACCCACCCACCCAGCCCCACCCCACCCAATTCCCATGCTGGCACACACAGAGTTATGGAAGATATATACTAACAAATTATCGAAGGAGTTTTATCTATATATGCATGTTGTCCATATATATATTTATAAAGACATTCACACAGAGAGAGAGAGAGAGAGAGAGAGAGAGAGGAGAGAGAGAGAGAGAGAGAGAGAGAGAGAGAGAGAGAGAGAGAGAGAGAGAGAGAGAGAGAGAGAGAGAGAGAGAGAGAGAGAGAGAGAGAGAGAGAGAGAGAGAGAGAGAGAGAGAGAGCAGGAAGAAGTGATTCATCATTGTTCAGTAAATTACGCAAATAACACGATTTAATTGATAGCTGGTCAGTATATATGAACGGACACTCCACCCAACCTCCCTGTTTTATCGACAGACAGACAGACAGACAGACAGACAGAGATAGGACTTGACTGCCATTGCTTTATCATTTTACTTTAACATAATACTGTATATAAAAATTCTATGCAATATATCAAATAAAATAAATATAAAAAACATAATAATCGTGGTGATATTCTTCTGTGCATTTACCAACACCAGGCTACATGTAGTAACCCAGACTATAGTAAATTTTATATAATAATTTCTCGAGATAAATGTACAGTATATATCAGGTGCCAGAGAGTACACCTGCCTGCCACTTACAGTAGTTCAGTCACTTCAGTATTGTTATTAATGTTCACTTTGTATTTTTCTGGCTAAATATACTGTTTCAATATCAAAATTAATGGGGAAATAAACATGTTAACTCTTCACTACACTACAAAGGTGTTTCTCAGGTGAATAAAATCGGCTGACGTTAACGAGACTGAAATACCATAATGAGCCGCTGTCCTGTGAAAGGTTATTATAAATAGACTTTAACTAGATTGACGCTTAATGTTATATATTGTTTGAGAATGTGACGCTGTTTGACACCCTCGCTACTACCCTGGGAAGTAAATGAAATATAGTAGGTCAAATATGTTTAAAATATACTCATACACACCCCAACGCCCCACTCCACACACACCCCAACACCCCACTCCACACACACCCCAACACCCTTCCTCCCCCACACACACCCCAACACCCCACTCCACACACACCCCAACACCCTTCCTCCCCCACACACACCCCAACACCCCACTCCACACACACCCCAACACCCCCTCCTCACCCACACACACTCCCCAACACACCACTCCACACACATCCAACACCCTCTCCCACACACACCCCAACACCCACTCCACACACACCCCAACACCCCACCCTCCACACACACCCCAACACCTCCTCACCCACACACCCCAACACCCCACTCCAGACACACCCCACACCCCTCCTCCCCCCACACACACACACACCCCCAACACCCCCCTCCCCCCCACACACACACACCCCAACACCCTCCTCCCCACACACACACCCCAACACCCTCTCCCCCACACACACACCCCAACACCTCCTCCCCCCCCACACACACACCCCAACACCTCCTCCCCACACACACACCCCCAACACCCTCCTCCCCCCCCACACACACACACCCCAACACCTCCTCCCCACACACACCCCAACACCCTCCCTCCCACACACCCCAACACCCCTCCTCCCCCACACACACACACCCCTACACCATCTCTCTCCCCCCACACACACACACCCCCCAACACCTCTCTCCCCCCACACACACACACACCCCAACACCCCCTCCTCCCCCACACACACACACCCCAACACCTCTCCCACACACACCCCAACACCCCTCTCCCCCCCACACACACACCCCAACACCCTCCTCCCCCCACACACACACCCCAACACCTCCTCCCCCACACACACACCCCAACACCTCCCACACACACACACACCCCACCCTCCTCCCCCACACACACCCCAACACCCTCCCACACACCCCACACTCTCTCCCCCACACACACACACCCCAACACCTCCCCCACACACACACGCCCCAACACCTCCCTCCCCACACACACACCCCAACACCCTCTCCCCCACACCCCTCCTCCCCCACACACACGCAAGCACATTTATGTTTTCATATCAGTTCCTCTCTGATGTGTTGTAAATAACATACATACTCGCTGCTCTCCTGTAAATTAAAAAGAATAAACTAACTCCAATGTATTGTAAATATGGACGGACAGACACACACACACAAATGGAAATAACTGTCCCCCACTGCCCCGGTCGTATAAATTTAGCATTACCTCATTGCTCTGTTGCAAATGTAAATGACGACGTTTTGTTGCAATGCTAAAATACATATTGCAAAGTTTCTCTTTTATTTATTGCACACGTAATGACTTTGTTTGACAGACGTTCTTTTGTTTCCACCGGCTCGCATTTGTGTTCATTTATTGTCTATTTTTGTTGTTGTTTGTGTTAACCTACATAATGACGTTGGATTTCGTTATTAAAAAAAATACTTAGGATTATTTTTTAATACTGAATGACTATTATTAGTATTATGACGATCTGCTGTTGAGAGAGTTAGTTACGCCTTTGTGTTTAAATTAAGGTAATGTTTTCTTTGTTGTGTATACGATTGATAACGTGGATAACAAGGACGATAGTGTGTTGGTTAGAGGAATGATTGTTATTTATGGTAGAACAATTAATACTACAGCTTGTATCCTCCCCACACAAACAGGCGCCCTCCCCACACAAACAGGCGCCCTCCCCACACAAGCAGACGCCCTCCCCACACAAGCAGGCGCCTTCCTTACACAAGCAGGCGCCTTCCCTACACAAGCAGACGCCCTCCCCACACAAACAGGCGCCTTCCCCACAGAAACAGGCGCCCTCCCCACACAAACATGTATCCTCCCCAGACAAGCATTTATCCTCCCCACACAAGCAGACGCCCTCCCCACACAAGCGAGGGAGGCACGTCATGAAGTTGGTGGGGGGAAGAGATTAATACCCGCGAGGTCTGGCTTATCAAACACCCATCTACTGTACACACTGTGGTGGTGTTGTGGGGAAACATGAGTTGTATAAACTTTGCAACTGACTACAAACAAGTGCTGTTACAAGTGTTCATGTCCATACAGGTGTTACCAAGCACATTTATGGTGAAGTAAATGTCGTCGCCACAATTTATGTTTAAACAAGTGTTATAATTATTAATCCTCTTCTGACAGATGTTATTATAAACATTTTGTCCAGACATATGTTGTTACTATTAATTATATGTAAATGAATTTTAGACTACAACCATTTCTGTCCAGCCAAATGTGGTCATAACCTAGCCTGTCCACCTAGCCACCAGCCATGGTCTCCTCCCCTGTGCTTCGTGTCATCCGCCATCAAGACCTTTATATCACAGGGAGGGGAAAGAGACATAATTGCTAATACTCCTGCTGGGGAGGTGTTGCCTGCTGGGGAGGTGCTGCCTGCTGGGGAGGTGCTGCCTGCTGTTTGAAAGGGGATTCCTGCCCCGAGTTTTCAGAGGTCCAGTGTCAAATTGTGACAAATAGTCGATCGTCCCCGTTACTGTTGATCATGTGTCGCCGAGTTGTGTGTGTGTGAACTATTGCCCGCACAAGTTAACATATATTTTAGATCAATAATATGAGTTACTGACACACTGAGAGTTGTTTATTACAATTTCGTTGAACAATGATTTATCTCTTCTCGTTGAACAAACTTAAGACTTGAGGTAAGGAGATATAGGGAAACTGTATTGAAATATAATCGCATTGGCCTTAATTACTTACTCTTTACAATTACTATGTTGATATCTGCTTAATGAACCCTTCCAACAGACAGCATTATATAAAACCATAGATAAACAACTGGTCAACACTAGATGTCTCAACGAATTCCCTCAGTCAGTCAGTCAGACAAGATTATCACTCATAGATCTAACTGAAGCAACTAAGAAAATACAATGAATTTGAATAATAACTTACATCAGTTAACCAGTCACTCAGTCACCCCCTAGACCAGCCATAGAGCCAACTGACTCAGCAAAAAGAAAATACACGAATAATGAAACCTCCATTTAACGGACTACCAAGGGTTATATCGAGGGTCCGCTATATGTGAAGCCTCCATCTAACGGATTATATGGGGAGAGAAGTCCGTTATATGGAGGTTTTACTGTAAGAGAATGAGGGAGACAAGGCGAGGAGGAGATACCGTGAGAGGACATCTGTGGAAGGGATTATAAAGCTCAGCTACCGTGTCCTTCTCCTTCTTCCTCCCCTCCCCCCTCCTCCTCCCCCCTCCTCCTCACCCTCCTCCTCACCCTACTCCTCACCCTCCTCCTCTCACCCCCCCTCCTCCTCCAGGCTGTTCCTCGAGGCTCTACTTAAAGACCAAACCAACAAGACGACATAATCCAGGATAAATTTTTGCTGAATATTAACCGGGAACTCAGCCAAGTTTTCATAGTAGTGTTAAGTCAGTTTACTCGGGTCTGTGGCTCCCTGCTGTGGTGGTGGTGAGATGGATGATTGATAGTGGGATGGTGGTGATGGTGGTGTGGTGGTGGTGGTGGGGGTGGTGGTGGTGATTGTAGGTGGTGGGGTGTTAGTGGTGTGGTGATTGTGGTGGTGGTGGTGGGGTGGTGGTGGTGTGGGGTGTTAGTGGTGGTGGTGGTGATGTGGTGGTGTGTGGGGTGTGGTGTGGGTGGTGGTGGTGGGGGTGGTGGTGGTGGTGGTGGTGATTGTGGTGGTGGGGGTGTTTGTGGTGTGGTGATGGGGGTGTTTGTGGTGTGGTGATGGTGGTGTTAGGGGGGTGTTA
Organism: Homarus americanus; assembly: GCF_018991925.1. Classification (NCBI taxonomy): domain Eukaryota; kingdom Metazoa; phylum Arthropoda; class Malacostraca; order Decapoda; family Nephropidae; genus Homarus; species Homarus americanus. The sequence goes on from NW_024742712.1 coordinate 100,412, forward strand.
TTGGAGTGGTGATTGTGGTGGTTGGGTGGTGGTTGTTAACTACTGTTGTCATAGTCGTTCTTCATGTTGATGAAGCTTGCTGTTGTCAATGATCTTCCTCCTCTTCCTCTTCTCCCTCCTTCTCCTCCTCTTCTTTTTCCCCTACACCTCTTCCTTTCCCTCCTCTTCGTCCCCCTTCTCCACATCCCCTTATATATTCTTCTCCTCTTCTTTCTGTTCCTACTCCTCCTCCAACCCCCTCCCCTTCCTCCTCCTCTGGTGTTTATATTATTAACCGGAAGAAGATTTCAGCTTACACCACTCGCTTTTTCACCACAAGTTTCACAAATGAATAATTAAACCCAACCTTGTTAAGTCAACGCTCCTCCCTCCTTCCCTCTCGATAGTACCACGCCTCTCTCGTCCCTCACCTCTCCTGTACACGTAGATACAAGGTGTTGACGACAGGAGGACCCGCATGTGTATACCGACGAAGGAATACCTCTCTTCTGTAGGTATGATGGGTAATGATGGCTAGATGTCTTCACTATAGAGGTAAACACGAGGTTGTAATTTTCCAATGTTATTAGAGCTCGAGAAAAGTTTGTATTTTTGTTGTTTAAACTTTACTTTACGGTACATTGTTTACCTGTGAATATTTTTACGGTGATTTTTTTTTTTTTAACTTTTGCCTCCATGATCCACACTATATCCACTCCCCCTCTCCTCCTTCCTATCCCTCCTAGCCCTTCCCTCTCCTCCTACCCATCCTTACCTCTTCTCTCTCATCCTCTCTTCCTACCCTCCTCTACTACCCCTACCTACTTATGGTCCCTTACTTCCTCTATCACACTTCACTTATCATATCCTCCCTCCCTCCTCACCCATATTTCACCTTCCTCATTCCCACTTCCTCCTCCACCTCCCTCCCATCTCGTGTCCCTTACCTACCTCCACCCACCCACTTCAACATTATCCACCCCCCCCACCCGACTCTCCTTTTCCCTAAAAAAAAATTACGAATTCTACTTTTTTTCTTCAATTTAACACATTTTGAATATAGGAAATTTACTGAATAACTAGACAAGACATTTAGACAGCCAATACACATAAACAGACAGTATACATAGACAGGCGGTACACATAGACAGTGCACAAGGACAGACAGTACATTTAGAGAGACAGTAGCCGTTAAATAGAGTATTATAGTCTAAGTGTACTGTAGAGAGCTGAGGTATAAACTAAAACAGGTACTTGTGGTTGGTAAAATATTAAGGGGGACAATTTCTCATATACAACTTTGGTATTACCGAAGTTTTAAACGAGAGTGTAAGAGAGTAGAAGAAAATGAGTTATATTAAGGAGACAATGAATTTAGTGGAGAGAGAGAGAGAGAGAGAGAGAGAGAGAGAGAGAGAGAGAGAGAGAGAGAGAGAGAGAGAGAGAGAGAGAGAGAGAGAGAGAGAGAGAGAGAGAATCATCCTGCTCTTTCTCTCTCTCTCACATTCTCTCATTCTCCCTCTACCTCTCCCAGTATCCCACCCACCTCTCTCTCTCTCTCTCTCGTCTCCCCTCTTTCTCTTTCAATCCCCCTCTCTATTTCCCCCATCTCTTCCTCTTCTCTTTCTCTCTCACCTCCTCACCTCTCTCCCCTGCTGTCACCCTCAGACAACAAACACAACCACCAGTAATATCTACCCACGTCACCTACATCAAAGAGTCAGAGTACAAGCCCCCACATGCTGCCTACCTTCTCTCACCCCAGCCCCCACGTTATCTCAGCCCCAGGTGATCTCAGCCCCAGGCACTCCAGTCCCCAGGTTTTCAGTCCCCAGGTAACCTCAGCCCCCAGGTGATCTCAGCCCCCAATGTGATCTCAGTCCACAGTTGATCTCAGTCCACAGTTGATCTCAGCCCCCAGGTGATTTCAACCCCCAGGTAATCTCAGCCCATAGGTGATCTCAGCCCCCAGGTGATCTCAGCCAACAGGTGATCTCAGCCAACAGGTGATCTCAGCCAACAGGTGATCTTAGCCCAAAGGTGAGCTCGACCTACAAGTACGCCATCTAGCAATCTTTCCACTCATCTCAGAACGATATTAATCTCGTCTATGTATGACCTCAGCTCATTTCGTAGAGTTAATTAAACTAATCACGGGTTAACTTAAGCTCAATTTAACTACAATCTCAGTTAAGCTCACCTGTGGATGATCTCAGCTTAACGACCTCAGCTCAGGGGTGATTGATCGTTGCTCAAGCTTACCTGTGAAAGGAAAAAATCTCATTATTCAGAATCTTGTGATGATGGTGTTGGAGAGAGAGAGAGAGAGAGAGAGAGAGAGAGAGAGAGAGAGAGAGAGAGAGAGAGAGAGAGAGAGAGAGAGAGAGAGAGAGAGAGAGTAATTTAGATTGAGAGAGATATATATTGGCACATTCTCTCCCCACAACCAAAAAAATACATTTTATTTCCTCCCACATAACCAAAACAAACCAATTTATTCTCACCAACATAACCAACACAAACTTTTCCCTCAACTTAAACAAATAAACTTCTTCTCTCTCCCACAAAACAAACAAATTTATTTACACCCTCGCGCCTCCCAGAATCAATAAATAAATTGATGAACGAATTGAATGAAAGCAAGTCACGTTCAGGGCATACGGACGGGCTCCTCATTCCCACCGTGTATTTTTGGCAGTCATCCCCAGTTGGGACGCGGTGTCTCTCAAGCCAGGACTACAGATCAGTCTGATGCGTTCTGATGCCTGCTCGACTACTCTTGGCTTTGGCTACGGCTTCGTCTAATCTGAATCCTGGCTTGGGCTCCCTTGCAAACTATCGAGTCACTTAACTACCTGATCACAAATCCATCGTAGTTAAGGTTGTTACGTCAGGAAATTCTAGGATTTAAAGTATATTAATCAATAGATGACATCATACTTTAATGACGGTTGATTAGATTAGGTTAGGTTAGATTAGGTTAGGTTAGGTTAGGTTAGGTTAGGTTAGGTTAGGTTAGGTTAGGTTAGGTTAGGTTAGGTTAGGTTAGGTTAGGTTAGGTTAGATTAGATTAGGTTAGGTTAGGTTAGATTAGATTAGGTTAGGTTAGGTTAGGTTAGGTTAGGTTAGGTTAGGTTAGGCTAGGTTGTAAGCTAGGTTGTGTTGTACTAGGTTAGGCTAGGTTAGGTTAGGTTGTTGTGATTAGATGAAGAAGCTAGGTTAGTTAGATTAGGTGAGATTAGTTAGGTCACGATCAGCCTGATTAAGTTACAGATTATGCTGGTTGTAATCTTGCAGAATACAACAAACTATGATTAACTCAGAAAAATAAATAAAAATAAATAAAAATATCCACTAAAAGTTTATTGATGCAGACCCCACAAAGGTCAGGAGGCTCACATATGATAGAGTGAGAAATGGATACATGACCCAGCTAGCACCTCGGCATAATGGTGCCATTCCACCCAGACCATCCCTTTAACTACATTACACTCTATGTTAATCGACTAAACCTATTTCTCAGAGAAGCAGAGAGAGAGAGAGAGAGAGAGAGAGAGAGAGAGAGAGAGAGAGAGAGAGAGAGAGAGAGAGGAGAGAGAGAGAGAGAGAGAGAGAGAGAGAGAGAGAGAGAGAGAGAGAGAGAGAGAGAGAGAGAGAGAGAGAGAGAGAGAGAGAGAGAGAGAGAGAGAGAGAGAGAGAGAGAGAGAGAGCGCAAAAAAGATTTCCAAGCACTCTGTATTGGCATGAGACGTCTAACAGGAGAGATTCAGCTAAAAATGCTTGGTGGCGGCGAGATGGAACACCTTACTGATTCTCCCACACAAAATATAAGTTGCCAAGTGGAGGTAGATGATGCACACGAAGGTAAAGTCACTGAAGTAGAGAGAACTTTTGTGTGGTGTGTGTGTGTGTATACCGGGGCCAGGTGTCCAAAACTTACCTGTACAGAGATAAATAATATACCTTGAGGCTTCAGTACACTCAAGTCGATTACGTGAATGGTGTTTTTGTATAGTTCATGTGTGATAAAGTCAAGAAATTTGATATGTAATAAGCTAACTATTTGTCTTTGTATTTAGCTGAATGCATCTTTAGTGCGTTCAACTATCTTACGAATCTTCAAAAGTTATCTATCATTTATTTATGTAGGAAACTCAAGTGTGCCAAGATCAAGACGACCATGTAGGCACCAGACAAAGGGTACCAGCACCAAACACACAGGCAAGACTACCACAGGAATTCAGAGTACCAGGCACCAGGCACAAGGCACAAGGCACACAGACACACAAGCAAGGGGATTCAAAGCACGCAAAGGTGTTCCGCCCCAAGGAGCCTGTGTGTGTGTGTGTATGTATGTGTACCCTGTGAGATGAAACCTAAGTCGAGGTCAGAGAATTTGGTCATGACTCTGAACCCGCGCCATTATACCCAGAGCTGTGTGACAGTGATCAGTAGAGGGACATTCACTGCTGGATGAAAACGTGAATTTTGTATTTTCATGTTGTTAATAGCTGTTATTAAGAGTATATGTATTAGTGGTCGTGTTAGCCTTTGTTTTCTACAATAAATCATACTAAAGAATTTCACGGATAAATCGATTCACCATTACGTGATATATTGTTCTTGGTTGGTGTTCTAGTTCTGATATAAAGAGTTATGATTTATTTCTGTGATTTACTTTTATTTTGAAGTAATAATAATTGTGTGTGTGAGAGAGAGAGAGAGAGAGAGAGAGAGAGAGAGAGAGAGAGAGAGTACGAGGAACTGAGAGAGGAAGACAGTTAACCCGGATATAACCTTTATTGCCTTCAAACAAATCTAGCGATAACTTGACTACCCAGGAAATAGTGATGATTGTTTCATGCAAACCAATCATGATTCGTATTTACAATCCCTGAACTCGCCGGAGAAGAGATTTGCCGTCAAGACTCACTAAAAGGCAAGACTCACTGTATATCCCGCAACCAATCAGAACCGTTGTAGTCACACTTAAACCAATCAAAAGCCGTGTCTATAGTATGTGCTAAGATCCAATCGTAAGTGGTGTTTACATCAAGAAACCAATCGAAAAAATTCTTTACGTCCTGATCAAATAGGGGGGCAATGTTTACTTGTTATAGCCAATAGGATATAATGTTTACGTACTACAGCCAATAGGAGGCAATGTTTACTTGTTATAGCCAATAGGATACCAGGCTTACGTAGTGCAGCCAATAGGAGGCAATGTTTATCTGTTAAAGCCAATCGCGAGCCATGTTTACGTCATAGAACCAATAGGAGGAATCTTATAACTACTGGAGCCAATAGGAGGCAATGATTACGTTCTAAAATCAGTCGAAGCCAATGTTTAAATCCTATAAAACCAATCTGAAGGCCGTCTACATCCTAGGACTAATCGAACACAGGTTTACTGGCACGGACCGATACCAGAGACACGTTTACATTTAAAACCAATTAGAGAGAACATTTACATGCTGAAGTCAATTAAGAAGAGCGTTTGCAATATACTGAATCGATTTAAGGAACAACTTTTTTTTTGGTGGGGGGGAGGGGGGCATATTGAAACCAATTACGGGTTAACTTGTACGTTTTATATCCGTTTACCTGCCGCCGGAACCACTTACCGGGAAAAGAATGTTTGTGTCCTGGGAGTTATAAGGAGGCGGAGAGCGTGGATCCCTGGGCCAATTGCAGAGAACTTTGAGATTTGGTATTTTTAATGAAAATCAGCCTCAGTATCCATGGGGCTGAAGGAGAAAGTTTCGTCATATACATGAAAGCTAATCAGACTTTCCCGGTGTATGCAAATTAAGCAAGGGGAATCCCCGCCCATCCACCTCCCTCTCCCTCCTTCGACAAAAAAAGAATTAATTATCCAAAACTTTCATCACCGAGTAGAAGTAACGAGAAGCCAACGCAGCATCTTGAACAGAAACGAACATTGATGAACTAATTAAACACGTGGGTGAGGGAGGATAGGTAAGGTAGAGTAGGTAGATGAGGGGTGAGGAGTAGGCGGCCCACCTATCAAAGATTAGGGCGGGGGAGCTCCGTCTGTGAGAACCAATCGAAGGCCAACTTAATTTATGGAGACCAATCAAAGACCAGCTCCACCACTCCATGTTTAATTTGCAAACACCAGGAGAGTTGCTCTTCAGGGGAGGGAGAGAGAGAGAGGAGGGGGAGGAGAGGGGGAGGGGAGAGGGGGAGGGGAGGTGGGGAGGGGTTCAGACGAGCTCAACGTTGACTTTGCATTAGAGTACTGGTGTTATCTCCAAGGGATGAGAAAATCAATAAGAGTTTTTCTTTGGTGACTTAAAACAGCTTTAAGGCGTTCACTTAAGGACTAACATGAACTGGTAAGTAGTTAGGTGTTACTTATAAACTATTAACTGTTCCTTTAAGCCTACCATAAGCTAGTAAGTGTATCTTTAAGCCTACCATAAGCTAGTAAGTGTTTCTTTAAGTCTACCATAAGCTATTAAGTGTTTCTCTAAGGACTAACTATTAACCATTTAAATGTTTTATCTACTGACCAACATAACCTTTCAACGCTTCATTCAAACATTACTAAAAGTTTATAAACCCTCAATTACTCCATCAAGTTGCCATCCTCTTGTCGGTGCCGCTTGGTGATCACAGACCTCCACACCAGATGGTTACGAGACTATATTTACCAACAGTACTAGATGTTATATCACTGTGGGGGAGGGAGGGGGGGCAGAGCTTTTAAATTCCTTCCTTCCTTCCTTCCTTCCTTCCTTCCTTCCTTCATTCCTTCCTTCCTTCCCTTCATTCATTCATTCATTCTCTTCCTCTTTCATTCCTTCCTTCATTCATTCATTCCTTCCTTCATTCCTTCCTTCATTCAGTCATTGTCTTCCTTCCCCTGTCACGCCCATCCTCACCTTTACCCATTAATATCCCTTTAATTATCTCATCTTACATAAATAATTAAAGTATCTTATTATTTTTTTATATAAATTTTTCTCTCTGATCCTGACTCAAGTCTTTTAAATGGCTCTTGGTGGTAATTTATGATTTGTGGTATTATAATTACACGGGGCAGTTCATTACCTATAATTAGTGACCTGTATTATTGATCCAGAAGCATAAATGACTACAAAGGTCAATACAAACATTACTATATTAATCCCTAAATGATTATATCAATGGTGCATAATCAGGTGTGTAAATGGCTTCAAATAGTCATAAACGACTATAAATTACCACTAAATAGCTCTACCCATGGCATTAATCATGTATTTAAATAGCTCCTATTGACCATTCATCATGCCCCTAAATAGCTCCGTATGATAAATGGTCAGGTATTATACTCTACAGGTTGTTGGTCAATCATACACCTATAAATGATGATGGATGGTAATTAATAGCGCATCTAAAAGTGCATAACAACGATCCTAACTACAGGTGTGAGGTGATCCATTGCCTGCATAACGACAGTAAACATAGATTGATTCTCTAGAGTTGTAAACAAACATATTTCTTCCTCCTTCTCCTTCTCTCTTTTCCTGTTCTTCTTCCCTCTCTCTCCCTCCTGTTCCTCCTCCTCATTCTTCTCCTCCTCCACCTCCTCCTCTTCCTTTCTCAATTGGTCAAAAAATACACACAACGCCTCCTCATCCTCCTCCCACCTCTTCCTTTTCCTCCTCCTCCTTCCACCTCCTCCTCCTCCTCCTCCTCACCTGGTCAAAAAGGACACAATAACCCTTCCTTCCTTCCATCCTCCTCCTCCTCCTCCTTGTCCCACTCCTTTTACTCTCTTAATTAAAAGGCCGCAAGTTTGGGCTCCTCCTCTGGTGAAAGTTTGTCAATTTATATGCAGCGTAACACACATCTACTCGGGAGATTAGAAGATGAAACCGCGTGAGCTGTTCCCCCGGGGTTACGAGGAGCCTACACGGTGACCACCTCTTGAGTGTAACGTAACAAGGAAGAAATTACGTCACGTTAGGTTGAAGATAAGGACGAAATTACGTTGAGGTGGGGTGGGGTGGGGTGGGGTGGGGTGGGGTGGGGTGGGTGGGTGGGGTGGGTGGGGTTAGGGGTGGGGTTAGTGGGTGGTGGGTGGAGGAGGGGTGGGTGGGGTGGGTGGGGTAGGTGGGGTGGGGTGGGGTGGGGTGGGGTGGGGTGGGGTGGGGTTAAGCCGAAGATGGAAGTCCGTTATATAGAGGTAATTCATTGTATTCATAAAATAACTGGGTAGTGTGTGTATTGGCAGGAGTAATGGACAGTTTTGTTGTCGAATCTCATTTCATTAAAGGAACCGCTAGTTAAACAATTAATAATATCTCCAGGTATAACATCAAGACCATGGAAGTGCATATGAAATAATTAGGAACAAATTCAGAGTTCGTGTTTATGTGTGTCGACAACTTTTATTAGTCGACAACTTTTATTATTTTCCAGGTTGATTATTTCACCGTCAGGTCAGGTCAGGTCAAGTGCTTCCTCATAGTTATTATTTTTAATGTCACCATGAATGAATTTGGTTAAGAGAATGACACTCATATTTTAGACCAATCTTCCCCCTCGTTATGATACTGATGAGGCAATGTTTCTTTTTTATCTACAAGTAAAAATGTTGAATAATTATTATTAAAATATCTCAACTCACAACATCATAATATTAAATTTTATGTGAAGTAAAAAAAAAAAACTTTAAATTTGTATTACTTTTCGCGTTCATTCGTTAAGGTTTGAATTACACGGGCTTTAACCCTAAGGTATGTCAGGTAAACAGTATCAAAACTTTAATTAATAACATAACATACCTGTATGGTTTGCTTTTCATCTATGTCATAAAGAACTTGACTACAGTATTTATTTAATTATTTCTAGAAGACGTCAACCTAAGTAATTTATTGTTTTTCTTTTTAGAATTCTCAAGAAATTCCTTAATAAGACTCAAATCCAAACTGATTCTAAGGATCTCAACTCTATCAAATTACTTTTACCTGTGGATACCTGAGCCTCACCTGACCTAATTTATTGTAACCTAACCTAACCTAACCTAACTTAACCTGAATTTCAATACGGATAAATAACTCTTAATTTACTGTTAACAAATTCCTTTCCTCAGATTAGATTTCGAGTAGTTTCCAAACCGCTTCACTCGTCGGTTCTTACCTGAGCAACACCGTAGATTTACCTGGTGAACTTGGCACCTGTGTTGTGTATATTGTCACTCGGTCCAACTGTAAGGATCGATAGGGGACACCTGGGGTTTATTAACACATAGTCTACGAGCACATAGTCAAGTAACCCCGTGCTAGTGTGTGTCACTCACTAGGTGGCGACTATCCACTTCTGTTACACGTGCTTACTCACTAGGAGGCGATTATCAACCTTTCTTATACGTGGTCACTCACTAGGAGGCGACTATCAACCTCTGTTAGTCGTGATCACTCACTAGGAGGCGACTATCAACCTCTGTTACTCGTAGTCACTCACTAGAAAGCGACTATCAACTTCTGTTACACGTTGTCACTCACTAGGAGGCGACTATCAACCTCTGTTAGTCGTGATCACTCACTAGGAGGCGACTATCAACCTCTGTTACTCGTAGTCACTCACTAGAAAGCGACTATCAACTTCTGTTACACGTTGTCACTCACTAGGAGGCGACTATCAACCTCTGTTACTCGTAGTCACTCACTAGAAGGGGACTAGCAACTTCTGTTACACGTGGTCACTCACTAGGAGGCGACAATCAACTTGTTACTCGTGGTCACTCACCAGGAGATCCGTCCGTTCACACACACAGTCATCATGGCACTGTTCACCATCAACCGGCTGTACACCTTGTCATCTCCAAGGTTGTCAACGAGATGAAACTACAGCAGTGGTAGTTTGCGCGCAGCCACGAGTAGTTTGGTAGTTTTAACAATAATTTGTAAAGTAAATGCAATGATTTTTCTTAATAATAATAATAATAATAATAATAATAATAATAATAATAATAATAATAATAATAATAATCTCACCGACTCGTATCATTCTTGCGTAAATTTTATTAAATATATTATTACAATTTTATTTACTATTAAATTTTTTTTTTATAGTTTAAATAACGTGATTTAGCGATTTTTTATTAATTTTTTTTTATCAAATTTAACCATGTATGTTTTTTCAGTTACCAGTTTGCCCTTTTAGTCTTATTTTAATAATGTCTTAAGCAAAATATATCCCAGCTTAAGATAAATTAAGTTCTTATAAAATATTTCGTATATATTTCTCACGTTTCTATTCATTCAATGGTTTTTTGCTCATTTGCCTTACCACTCATTCATCTTTTTCAGTCATTCATTTTGTTATTCATTCATGTTGCTGCCTATTCACATTTTAAACCATTGATGTTTATAATCATTCACATTTATTCTCAGTAACTCTTGTTTTGACTTATTCATTCACCCATACACTCATACACCCATCCACCCATCCACCCATACACTCATACACCCATCCACCCATACACTCATCCACCCATTCACATACACCATACACCCATCCACCCATACACCCATCCATCCATCCACCCATACACCACAATCCATCCACACCCACACACCCATACACCATCCACCATCCACCCACACACCCATCTGCACCCACACTCACAAGCAGTTCATATTCACCCATACACTCATACACCCATCCACCCATCCACCCATACACTCATACACCCATCCACCCATACACTCATCCATAGAACCCAGACACATTCACGTACACATACCCTCAGTACTTACTAATTCCTCCCATTGTAAGTTATATCCAACAATTCAGGTGTACTTGATTAGGGACACACAGGTACGTAACTATTTCCCCCACTCCCTCCTCCCAACACGCCCACCCCACCCCACCCCACCCATCACACACAGGACATAATCTACCCCATAACTCAGCCAAGCCCTCTAATGGGTACAATTCATGCCATTCGCGACACATCCGGTGATTTGGGGCATTTTATGTAAGCAGTCGGGGGCAGAGATGTGGGTCTCTCTCTGGTGCTCAGGACACTTATGGGAAAAACAGTTCAGAGTGAAATGTTTCCACAGCGAGAGACGGAGGTTACGTGCTAGTGTTTACGTTGATGGCAATATTGTTGATAATGATGATATTATTAATAGCAGTGATGATAATGATGAGAATATAAATAATATTGATAATAATGATAATACAAAATTTATAATAGTAATAAAAAGGAAAGGAATTTGATAACAACAATGATATAAATAATAATAATAATAATAATAATAATAATAATAATAATAATAATAATAATAATAATAATAATAATAATAATCATAAAAATAATAATAACACTGGAGAAAAAATAACAAACGGTTTCCATTTTAACACAACACAATACACAGAATACAGGTAAAAAAAAAAAGGTATTTTAATTCAGCTTTGAACGTAAAACAGTGGAATTTAAAATACATATTTACATGCTAATTTCCGTAGTTTTATTATAGCTAAGTATGCTAATAGTAGTGCTAGTTTTAATATAACTAGGATATATAAAAATAGCACCACGTATAGTTACACTTTATAATACTATATCATTTTCACTTATGATATATGAGAATACTTAATTTTGTGTCGGATTTTATTGGCTAGTGGTTTGTGATTACTAACGAATGATATATGTACTGACACAAACACATATTCACACACACATAAACACACACCCTACACAACGGTACACACAAAACACAAACACTCAGCGACACAAATATACACACACACACACACACACACACACACGCACACACACAAGTACTCACATGCAATAACATTTACAGACACAAACACCACAAACAAACACACATAGAATACAAACCCACAAACGTTCTCATACGGTCACACACCCCAAGTAAACAAACACCCACAAACACAAACACCAACCCTGAGAATTACTGCCGCAAACAACCTACTCTTACTTGATCCACCCAAACACTCACTCCCTCTCCCTAACACTCAACACGCTCGTTTACACTCTCCCCTCCCTTCCTTTCCAATCCCTCCCTTCCCTTTTCCTTTCATCTGCATCCCCTCCCTACCTTCCCTCCTCTTTTGTTTATACCCCCCCCCCCTCCCTCCCCCACCTCCACCTCAATTCCCTTCCCTCCCTCCCTCCTCCTTCCTTGCCTCTCCCCTCCTCTCTTATTTACCCCCTCCCTAACCCCTTACCCCTAACCCCTCCTCCCTCCCCCTTCCTTGCCTCTCCCCTCCTCCTCTTATTTACCCCCTCCTAACTTACCCCCCTACTTCCCTCCTCTCTTCTCTGTCTAAGCGTACCCACAGCCGCCCCTGGACACACTTAAGAGAGTGTGTGTCCAACCCCTCACCTCCCCTCCCACCCCACCCTAGAGGACCTACTTGAAAGAGTGTGTTCAGGGCTAAACGGACCCTGAAAGGCGTGTAGAGAGTGCGTGAAGGCCACCTTGAGCCAGGGCTGTATCGTGCGCTTATTGGACCTCTGCGACCCCTTAATCTGTCTACAGTCTGCGCTTGAGCGGACGTCATTCAAGAATCTACAGCTCTAGTTATTTCTACGTGTTGTTCTTGCTGTCTGCTGTTCAGTTTGTTTGCTTTCATGTTTGCTGTCTGAAGTGCGTGGTTTGTGTTGTTCCTTGCTGTGTGCTGTATGTTCTGGTCGTCCGTGATACACCAAGAGAGAAAAGGAGCGTCCATTCTATCTCCTGCCCTAGACGTCCGTGATACATCCAAAACAAAAACAAGATCGTCTTTTATTCACGAACAGCAACCATCCAACGCCTCTCTCTCTCTCTCTCTCTCTCTCTCTCTCTCTCTCTCTCTCTCTCTCTCTCTCTCTCTCTCTCTCTCTCCACATTCACCTTGTTTACCCGGTGTAATGGGAGTTCATTTTCTCAGCAGTGTTATAATGGGTGTCCCTCTCCCCTGCTGTAACGCTGTAATGGAGTCTTCATTTTGTCTCCCACTGAGAGGAATGGACACTCACACTCCTAACCTAACCTAACCTAACCTAACCTAACCTGGCCTAACCTGCTAAAATGTGAAATAGTTGTTAATTTAACCTGCTGAATCGTATATTGACGAACTAATCATCTACTTTACCTACTGAATACGTAGTACCTGGTCACCTATCTCACCTACTGATTACGTACCCCAGGTCACCCATCTCACCTGCTGATCATGTATCACTTGGTCACCTGCTGCACCACCTGGTCACCTACAGTATCTCACCTGCTGCATAATGCCTTTGGAAATTGCTTGCAAGCGTCGGCTCGTATAAGGCATTGATTATCGGCCGTCCCCCTCTCTGGTGTTACCCTGTGTGCTGAAACGTCCAATACCATCCAGCTGTTTCAACCTGTATCGGCAGCGTTCATTCCTATACTCCAGCTGTTTCACTCTGTATCTTTGCTCTCCTACCACCTGCTGTATCGCGTAGTGGAAATTATGTAGTTGTTTTTGTCCTGAAATGATGCCTAATTTCCTACACTATTGGTTACCTTAAATATTTTGTTCTTTTTAGTCTAACTTCTATCTGTCTACTTGTCTATCGGATGTTCACTATTTCCTAATCTAGTGAGTAAAGGAATTCTCTCTCTCTCTCTCTCTCTCTCTCTCTCTCTCTCTCTCTCTCTCTCTCTCTCTCTCTCTCTCTCTCTCATACACGCAGCTACTGAATTATTCATTGGCCATCCGTCAGACCTGTTACATCGTGCGGCAGTCTCCATTACATCGCCTGTACCGCTGAGTTATTTCATCTTCTATTTCTGAGAGGAACACTAATGTCTGCACCTCCAGCCCCCAACCTACATCCCAGCCGTTCCTGTCACTATTGGATCATGTATTAGCCGTTCCTGTCAGCATTGTATCATGCATCTGTCATTCCTGTCATTGTTCGTAGCTTCCTGTGTATTGTGTATAGTATATTGCCTCTTCAAAAACCACGCAGGTGTATTGTGTAATGAATGTTCGAAACCACAGGTGTATCGCGTGCTAATTGTTCGAAGTCATCTGTCTTCATGTGCAAGTGTGTGTGTGTGTGTGTGTGTGTGTGTGTGTGTGTGTGTGTGTGTGTGTGTGTGTTGCAATCTGAAGTGGAATTCCCAGGTTGCAGGTGCGACATTGCTCCTATTGCGTGTTGACACCTGACACCCTCTTGCTCTCTCTTCCTTCTTCCCCTTTCCTTCTCCTTTCTTCGCTGTCCCTTTCTCGGCCATCCTTTCCCTCTCTCCCTCCTATCTATTCCTTCTCCCATCCGTTTCTCTCTCCCTCCCATCCATTCCTTCTCCTATCCTTCTCTCCTTCCCATCCCTCTCTCTCTCCTTCCCATCACTCTCTCCCATCCCTCTCCCTCTCCCAGATATACCGGAGGCTTGCTGGGAGAGTTATAACTTATGGCTGAGATACACGAGTTCCTGGGGGCTGACCGGCCAGCTCTCAGGGCAGACATTGATAAAGTGGTGATACAGTGATGGTCTAGTGGTGGTACAGTGATGGTCCAGTGGTGGTCCAGTGGTGGTACAGTAATGGTATAGTGAAGGAGTGGTGGTACAGTGGTGGAACAGTGATGGTGCAGTGGAAGAGTAATACATAGCTACTGTAACACATATATACAGTAACACACACACACACACACACACACACACACACACACACACACACAGACACACACAGACACACACACACACACACACACACACACACACACACACACACACACACACACACACACACACACACACACACACACACACACACACACACACACACACTAACCCCCCATCACCCTGCAGTCAGAGGTTAACTACATAAAACTCACCTGTCAGGAGAGCCTCAGTTATGTTTTTTTTTATGACCCAAAACCTCAACTCATGGTAGGAAGTGAGAAGAATTACCTCACTGAAGATAAGATAAAGATGGAGATTAATTATGGAGATGGAAAATATTTAAGTGACATGTAAAGGTGAACTTATGATGTAGGTAAGAATTTTATCATTCAAAAATATATAAAATGGATGAAGGATGAGGTGGACGAGTGGATACACCGCTCAACTACTGTCCTAAGGGTCATTAGTTCACGCCAAGGATACCATTAATCCATCTACTGACTTGACAATTGAGGAAGTGAAGATAGTCACATTCAGTGCCTGTTACCTTACCTTTTAGTATTAATATTTAGCGTTCTGTATCTACAATCCCACTACAGAACCTACTTTTACTATCTAAATAGCTGTAACATGTAGGAAACTCATCACTGAAATAGTTTAATCAGTCAGAAAAATACAAACACAGAACGAACAACAATAACACTAACATGACTAAGAGCTACGTAACGTTAAAATTATTTATTATGACGCTAAGAATCCCTCATCAATCACGACCATCCTCCATCCACTCTCTAGAAATTCCTACGATCAAAATTTCATTGCGTGTATTGCTATTCTGTCAAGGCGACCAATATAGATAGACAAGAGGAGGAGGTTGACTAATAAGTTCTCTCGTTGAAGGTCTTGTACACTGCCGCTGTGGCTACGCTATAAATCAAGTAGACGCTCTGAGGCCCCGAGGCTAATACTGTGACACTGGGGGGGGGGCTGGCTAGTGGAGAGAGGAATAAGGGAGAGATGGATAGGGAGTAGGATAGAATAAGGAGATGATGGGAATAAATAAGAAGGAATAAGGAAACTGGATGGAAATATTAGGACTAACAGTTATATGAGGAAAGATTAAAAAAAAGTAAAAATAAAAATAAATTAAAGCGCTAAAAAACGAACATAAAATTATATATTATCTAAAAAAATTAAAATAAATAAATGCGAGAGGTAAATAGATCTAACCTCCTCGAGATAAAAATAAACATAAAATAATTCATAATCAATACAAACATTCTATAAAGTAAAAATAAACATAAAATAATTCATAATCAATACAAACATTCTATAAAGTAATTTAATTAATTTTTCCAACAAAATTATAAATAAACAATAAAATAATACAATAACTTTTAAAACCAAACTAAACCAGATAAAAGAGGCATTAAAACCTGTCCTAAAATTAATCTTCTCACTAGTTTTAATTTTAATCCACTTAGCATTGTTTTTTTTATTATAATTCACAATTTAGTTTCAGCGAATCCTAATAATCCCTATGGAAATGAAATAAGAATAAATCTCTGTCAGACTCTCGTGTAAAACATATTTATTCCCGGTTTATTCCCGGTAATTCGAGGCAGTTTAACAGCGCGTGTGTCTAACAAGCTCCGTGTCTGGGCGCCAGGGGTCACACTAGCTTCCTGTGTGTGTGTGTGTGTGTGTGTGTGTGTGTGTGCCTGAAGGAGGTAGCGGCGGGGCAGGGTCAAGGCCTCTTCACTCAGTCCTCTGATGGTCGCCTTGTTGTTGTTGTTTGCTTCCTGTAGTCTCTCTCTCTCTCTCTTTCTCTCTCTCTCTCTCTCTCTACACAGTTCAGAAGAATGAAATGAGACAGACGAAAAAGAATCAGTTTAACGAGAAAAGTTCACATTTATAGAGAGTTCAAGTTGAGTTAATACTGACTACTGATTGGTTGTGTCCCCTAATACTGACTGCTGATTGGTTGTATCCCCTAATACTGACTGCTGATTGGTTGTATCGCTTAATACTAATCTGCTGATTGGTCCGGAGGCCTCTATTCCTCTTTTCGATGAGAGAGAGAGAGCCTGTTGCGTAACACAAAAATAACAACAACTACAACAACAACATAACAACAAGTTGCTTCGCCGCCAGCAATAGTAAGTCATAAAACATTTGGGTTTCATCACTCAGAAGGTGTCCACCTAAGAACCTGGAAAACATTCGTAGGATCCGTGCATCTTCCCCTCCCCTTTCCTTCCCTTCCGTTCCATTTCGCCTTTCTCTATCCCACTTTCCCCTTCCCTCCTTTCCCTTTCCTTCCCTCCCTGTCCGCTCTCTCGTTCATGCTTGTATGACCCTCGCCTCCCTTACCTTTTCTCCTCTCCCTTCCCCTCCCTCTTTCCTTCCCATCCCTCCCCCTCCACCCCTTCTGTGTCTCGTTCAAACTTGTCTGACCCTCCCCTCACTTCCCTTCACATCCCTTCCTTCCTTTCCCATCCCTTCTCTCCTCTCCTACTGTGCTTTGTCTAAATCATGGTCTGACCTCCCCACATCCCTCCCTCTCCCGTCTGTCGTTCAAGCTTGTGTGATGTATTGTGGAGGAGCTGATTATTTTGTGTTTCCTCATCACCAGAAGGTCTCCACAGGGCCCAGCCAGTGATCTATTGAGTCCTTGAACACTGTCCTCTCCGGTTCTGTATTAATTTCGGGTACAGTTGGTGGTGTTCTAACCTAACCTCACCAAAACTAAGCCTAACCTAACATAGGCTAACTTAACTCAACTTAACCTAACCCAAACAAACTGAACCTTAACCTAAAATAACCTAAACCTACCCTACCCTAACCACTATTTGCCTTGTCCTCTAAATACTGTATCTCTCTTGTCTGATATTTCTCTAGTTACTTTTTTCCTTCTTTACCACAATGATACTTGGGTAGTCTGGTTCTTGCAATATCTATAATTGTTATCTTCTCAGCTGGAGGGGATCACCAGGCAGAGGTGTGTGTGTGTGTGTGTGTGTGTGTGTGTGTGTGTGTGTGTGTGTGTGTGTGTGTGTGTGTGTGTGTGTGTGTGTGTGTGTGTGTGTGTGTGTGTGTCGCGGCTCAGGATAAGAAACGGGGTAGGATTGTTCGGGATAGAAGCAGCCCTTTGTTCAATTTGTTGTGAGAGAATCACATGTTGCGTATCGTCAGGGAGCGACAGTCAGAAGAGTTAGGAAGAGAGAGAGAGAGAGAGAGAGAGAGAGAGAGAGAGAGAGAGAGAGAGAGAGAGAGAGAGAGAGAGAGAGAGAGAGAGAGAACAGACACAAACAGCGACAGAGTATAAAAGACGATAATGAAAATAAAATAATCAGTGAACAGAAAGTAATCAACATAAAGGCGGAAATGAGAAAGAGAAAACGTTATTATCGTACATACAAAGAGAGAGAGAGAGAGAGAGAGAGAGAGAGAGGAGAGAGAGAGAGAGAGAGAGGAGAGAGAGAGAGAGTAGAGAGAGAGAGAGAGAGGAAACAAGGAAGAGAGAAACAAAACAAGGAAGAGATAAAGAGCGTGAATGAGAGAGTAAAAATTTCATGGTAGCGTGGAGAAACAAGAGAGTTGTGCAGAGATAAGAGATAAAGAAGAGGAGATAGGAGGACAGGAGGATCATGGAGTACGGGGAGGAGAGATGACCTGAAGCAGAGGAGACGAGGAAGGATTTGTCTGCGATACGAACAATTCCTTTGTTCAATTTGTCGTGTGTAGTGTAAGGGGCAGCGGCGAGGGTGAAGCCAGTCTTGTTTTTCATCTACACACACACACACACACACACACACACACACACACACACACACACACACACACACACACACACACACACACGACAACACCTGCGAAATAGTTACTGCCAGCACACCTGACCTACGTGACCTCACACAGTAGGGCAAGAGACCATCCCCCGCCATCCACTGTAAACAATTTGTATGTTCACTTTATGTTACTTTTCTTTACTCTAATGAAAGATTTTATTAAACGACCCACCTCCCCTGTGTCATTGTATGTAATAAGTCATTTTTGTCCAATGTATATTTTCAACATTTTGGCTCCTGTACCTTTAATAGTAAACAGTTAATTATTATTATCATTATTATTATTATTATTATTATTATTATTATTATTATTATTATTATTATTATTATTACACACACACACACACACACACACACACAATAATATACAGTATATATATATATATAAAGAACATTTTGAATCTGTAGGAAATCCTGCAGCAGTCACTTGTATCAACACAATTTTTCAGTCTTTTCACTCTCCTGTATTTCTGTTCCGAATATTTTCCTCAAAATTTTCGTCACGTCCTCCTCAAAATCTCCCTAAAACTCTCTCTTTTACTCTCCCTTGTAGTCTCCCTTGTAGTCTCCTTTTAGACTCAACTTATACTCATCTCGTCCTCACAGTCATCTTGATATTCCCTCTTATACTCACCCTCACACATTCCCTTGTATTCCTTATCGCTATCCTTACCTCGCCTCCTCCTTCAGCCCCTCCCTCACACTCTCCCTATGTTCCTCCTTCACATTATTGTTGAAGGATCTCTCGCGGGGATTTTACACAGCGAGTTTTGCCGAAGTATACAACGTCTGTCAAATATTGGCTCACCTGTCTTGTGTGTGTGTGTGTGTGTGCGTGTGTGTGTGTGTGTGTGTGTGTGTGTGTGTAATATCCACCCTGAACAAGACCAAGAATCTGACAATTTCATTTCTCCTTCCAAAGACTTCAACTTTGGGTCTTAAAGTAAACACTAAAATACGCGTGAGCCAAATTGTCTGAACTTTGGGGTGGCGAAGGGAGGAAGAAGTAGTAGGAGGAGGAGGTGGTGGAGGTGGAAGAGTAGGTGAAAGGAGAAATAGCAGGAAGAGGAAGAATAAGAGGAAAACGAGGAGGAGGAGGAGAAAGAGGAGAAGGTGGGTTGAAGAGGGGGAGGGCAACTTCCTCACAGAACTTTGGAGTAACGCGGGGAAGAGAAGGAGGAGGAAGAGGAGGTGGGAAGAGGAGGTGGGCTGAAGAAGAGGGCCAACTTCCTCACTGAACTTTGGGGTAGCGAAGGGAAGAGGAGGAGGAGGGAGAAGAAGAAGAGGAGGTGGAAGGAGGAGGAGGCCAACTTTCTCACTGAATGTTGAGTTGACAAACAGTAAATAAAGTCTGGGGACATCTGAGTACCTGGTAACAATACGGGCCGGTCCTTCTGCTACTTGGGGAAGACAGTTTTATCGTGAATTGTTTTTCTTTCTGGAAGTGTGGAGAAGGAGAGAGAGAGAGAGAGAGAGTAGTATCTCTTCTGCAGCTTTGGCGGGAGAGAATTAAGGGCACGTCCTTCTGGCAGGTTAAGTCCTCCCTCTCACCTTAGTTACAGGTTGGGCTACGCCTCTGAACACCGGCGATAACCATCTCCCTCCTGAGGGTAGCAGAGGAATCCTCATCCAAGCGCCTCGGAGTGGTACTTTACCCGCGATGCCCCGAGACCATCTTGACGAATACGGTAGGAGAGGACAGCTCAGATGCGCCCATAAACTAGGCTCAAGATCCCTAGATAGCCAACTTTCCCCGGGGCTGTATCCGCTCCCCATAATCTTGTTGATTTACGACAGGCGATGACACAGTTCATCAAGGGGCAGGGCGGACCATGGTAGAGGTTAATCCTAAGTACCAAAGAGGATTATGTCCGTGGTAAGGCGCGGCGGTAGCAGGAGGGGTAACTCAAGTAAAGGTGGAGGTTTATGGGTTTTTGTCGCAGCACCAGGAATTCCGATTTTCCAGTAATTGTGATTATTACTGTTACCCCGTTAATTATTAGGTTGTAAATGATATCATGACGCGATTATTGTCATTAGGTCCATTATTATTATTATTATTATTATTATTATTATTATTATTATTATTATTATTATTATTATTATTATTTTCATTATTATTATGTAAGTCTTTGCTAGGGAGAAGGATAATGATATGCTAGGATAGAAGAATTTTTTTTTTTTAATGCTTTGTTCATGGTGAATTTGTCCTTCATTTTCCAGTGTAAGTAAAGAAGGACAACTGAGTACCCGAGCCGGAAATCGAACAGATAAGAGGAAGGGAGAGAAAGAGGAAGATAGACAAAAGTGAATATAGGATAGAAAAAAAAGAAGGGCAAGGAAGAAGAGTGAAATGGAGAGAAAGTCTACACTAACACATATGCTCTCTCTCTCTCTCTCCTTACCCCCTCCACCATCACTCACAAACACTGAGAAAAGTTTTAAAGGCCCTCTCTCGCCTAGGAGTACCCAATACTCTCTCCTATCACGAACTATCGACTACCAATATACCCCCCCTCCCTCCCCTCCCCCTCTCCACTCTAACCACCCGGGCGCCATTAATTTACACCTCTTAACTTTTAACAAGCTCCTGGATAGGGTGGTGCGGTCATACAAACGACCCAACGAGGTAGTTAGGAGCCCAAGGAGGGAGAGGAGGAAGGAGGGAAGTGGGGAGAAGGGGGGTTAAACTAGCGTAGGTGAGAGGTAACTTGGACCTAAGGTTAGGTTAGGTTAAGCTAAGTTAGGTTAGGTTAGGTTAAGCAAAAGTTAGGTTAGGTTAGGTTGTTTCATCACGTCAGGGCGTTGGTCAAGGTGGGGGGAGGATGGTCGCGTTGCTCGTTTTGTTAAATGTAAACATACGCGCGCCACTCTGTCTGTCTCTCTGTCTGTCTGTCTCTCTGTCTGTCTGTCTCTCTGTCTGTCTGTCTATCTCTCTCTCTGTCTTACACTCACCATCTCTCTCATCAACATTCCTTTCCTTTCTCCATTTCTCTAACACTTATCGGTCTGTCTCTTATTCCCTCTCTCACTCTCACACACAAACAATCGTCTCGTAAGCTAACTATAACTCTCTACATGTCTCAATATCGTTCCCATGAATGAGTGAATGAGAGATCCCATATATTATGAGGAAGATCAGGAACACCATCCATGTAACACAAGACTCAGTATTACTCATGAATGAAGGAATGAATAACAAGTTCGTTCATTCATACTATTTTGTTATTATGAGTGAATAATTGATTGGATGAATGAATGTCACCGGGTATCATTATCATACCTGGTTGATTGTAACCTGTTTACCTGTATGTATGATCAATCAATTTTTAATCACCTGATGTCCTCACAGCTGTTTCCCTATATAAGTAATAATAATAATAATAATAATAATAATAATAATAATAATAATAATAATAATAATAATAATAACCACAGCAAAAACGACAACAATAAATATAATAATTACAATAAACTCAATAAAAACACCAAATAAAACAAACACCAAGATAAACAAACCCACCAAAAAAAAAACATAAACCAAACAGAAATGAAAAACAAAGGCCTCAAAACACAAAGTAAACCTTAATACAAAATATTACCACACAATATATAACCCAGGATAACGTCTTATTTGTGTTATCACCACCCTGGAAAAAAAAATCTTCACCAGGTATGTATATAAATGACCCACAGGTGTATAATTAATGACTCCAAGCTTTAGGTCTTCTGATTGAACTCCCTACGAGGCGCCAGGATCATAAAGAGCGTGGTTTATGATCCTTGCTTCCCTAATAGAGACGTAGCTTGTGGATAAGATAAAAAAAAAGTTGGTATAAATGTTAGTGAACGTGTAAAATTACCTGGAATTGTAAATCCTTAGAAATTGCAGGTGACAGTTGGCAATATATGCAATACGGTGGTCATGCAAGGTGGAGTGGTGTGAGGTGAGGGGAATGGGGGGGGGGAGAGGGAGGAAAGATGGGGGAAAGATTGAGGGAGAGAGAGGGGAGGAGGGATAAGAGGGAAGGGGGAAGAAAGAGAGAGAGGGGAAGGAAAATAGGAAACAGAACGCGGGAAGGCGGGAAGGAGGGAAGGAGGGAGGGAGGGAAGGAGGGAAGGAGGGAGGGAAGGAGGGAGGGAAGGGGGAAGGTATAAACTAAGAACACAAACATAAATATAATATAATGAATTGTGTTTTAGGTTGACTCATATAACTAACTGCCTGATTACATGACTGTCTGGCTGCCTTATCGACTGACTGTAACAACTAACTGACCGATACACCAATTATAGGAACTGACTGTTTGTTTGCATTGTATTAAACTGTGCTTTTGTTTTCTATTGTTTGGTTATCTGTCCTACTGTATTGTTTGTATTGTTATTGTTTATTGACATTGTTTACATAGTTATATTGTATTGCATTATATTGTATTGTAATGCTCTGATTGCTTTGGTAATATTGTATGCTATTGTAGTGTATTGTATTGTCTGTTAAGTACCATGGTATTGTTTGCATATTCTCATTTTTTATTTATATTTTTTTTTCACTGTAAAATATTGGTTGTTTTCATTACATTGTTTGCTTGTATTGAGAATTTTCTTTGCAAGTTTGTGATATGTTTTACACACACACACACACACACACACACACACACACACACACACACACACACACACACACACACTCAACAACTGTTCCGTCAGGTTGGACTTTATGGCTGATTTAAGGAACTGTGTCTTCCAAGAAATCCTCCCTACCTCCTCCCTACCTCCCACCCTTCTACCTCCTCCACCCCATCTTCAAGGAGGCGTCAGCAAGGGCCATTTTTTCCGACTCGAACAATGGACGG
This sequence comes from Homarus americanus, assembly GCF_018991925.1. Classification (NCBI taxonomy): domain Eukaryota; kingdom Metazoa; phylum Arthropoda; class Malacostraca; order Decapoda; family Nephropidae; genus Homarus; species Homarus americanus. Next base: position 123,728 of record NW_024742712.1, read on the forward strand.
TGTGGCCTTACGGACGCTGTAGTTTTAATTAAATTATCTCCTCCGTTTCTGAAGCTGTTGAGGTGACGTCAGCCCAGTTCTCCTAATTATATACAGGAGCTTTCTTCCATATTTGCCTCAGTGAGAGTTAATTAAGAGTGTTCTGTGTGTGTGTGGGTGTGTGTGGGTGTGTGTGGGTGTGTGTGTGGGTGTGTGTGTGGGTGTGTGTGTGTGTGTGTGTGTGTGTGTGTGTGTGTGTGTGTGTGTGTGTGTGTGTGTGTGTGTGTGTGTGTATGTGTGTGTGTGTGGGTGTATGTGTGTGTGTGTGTGGAGAGTGCGGGAGGAACATATATTTGATAGGAGGATGGAAGTGAGTGTGTGTGTGTGTGTATTGGTTAGGGTAAGAGAGAGAGAGGAGAGAGAGAGAGAGGTGTGTGTGGAGACTAAGGAAGGAAAAGAGATGGTTAGTGAGAATGTATGGAAGACATTAGGAAATACAAGAACATCGTTTGGAGACTGCAGAGCAAAGGTTCGAAGAGAGAAGAAGGAAAGGGAAGAGAGAATAGCCAAGGGGTGCAAGAAGGGAAGAGGGAAGAAGAGAATAACAAGGAATCAGAAAAGGAAGAGAGGAGAAGGAAATAAGAAGGAAAGGTGAGAAGTGGGAAGAGAAACGTCTCAAAGAAGGAAACAAAAACAGCAATGAGAAAATGGAGGAAGAAGAGAAGAAGGAGGAAGAAGAGGATGGGGAGGAGGAAAAGGAGGAGGAAGAAGAAGAGGAGGAAGGCTGCAAAGAGGTGTGTGGAGACCATTAGCGGACGAGTTTCACACAGACAAGCGAGAGACGCGTTTTTCCCTCAACACACACAAGCAGTATTTTTTTCCTTTTCACTGTGAGGTCTTTTAACTAGGTATACCCGCTAGTCAAACACACACACACACGGGTGGTGGGGGGGATTTTCTCTTGAGTGAGGTAATATGTTTACCTAATTTTTTCAAGCTTAGTATACTCACACTAAGACAGCAAACTAGGAAAGTATGCCCTAAAAATAGGAAAGTATGCCAGTAAAATAGGAAAACAGGCCAGAAAATAGGAAAATATACCAGAAAATAGTAAAGTATGCCCTCAAAATAGGAAAGTATGTCCTCAAAATAGGAAACTATGCCAGAAAATATGAAATTATGCCAGAAAATAGTGAAGTATGCCCCTAAAATAGTAAAGTATCCCCCCAAAAAAAAATGCATTCAGACTCTGCTCTCCAGCTGAGTCACTTGTAAACAATAGCTCAGAAATGCTCTTTGGTAACGTAGATGAAAAACTGTCAAGGTTCACCTAAAATAACGTCGAGCTTTACTTAAAATGTGACACGATATGATTAAAGCAGGCAGAGTATACTTAAAAATGTCATGTTACACTTAAAATTTATCAAGATATACTTAAAATGTCATGATATATATGAGAAAATGTCAAGATTTACGGAAATATGTTAAGGTATACCTAAAAATGTCGTCAAATCCCAAATTCTCAAGGTACTTATGTCAATATATATCTAAAAATTGTACAGTTATCCCTAAAAATGTCAAAATATACCAAAATCTTAAGATAAACCTAAAATCCTAAAATGTCAATGCATATCCCTAAAAAATACCAATATATCTCTAAAAAAATACCACTACATCCCTAAAAATATCAATATATCCCTAAATAATACCAATACAGTATATCCCTAAGATTTTCCAATGCAACCCTAAAATGCTGATGGATCCCTAAAAGCACCAATATAGCCGTAAAAATGCCAATATTTCCTTAAAAATGCCAAAGGATTCCTAAAATGTCGAGATATGCCGCCGAAATGTCCAATTATGCTTACACAAGATACAAGAAGTTCTCTCCTTTCACTTGGTTTTCTATGAAGATCTTAAAGACCATTCTGATGCTTCTTTACTTAATGACAAACAAAAATATAAATAAACTAAAACTGTTTCTGTATGTCGAAGGAAATTTCTTAAGTGTTCGTCAACAGAGATAAAATTTGATCTTTTTTTTCACTTAATTAGGTCATGTTAGTTTTGGCTTTGTTAGGTTAGGTTAGGATAGCTTTGGCACACTTGAGAATTTTCAACTGTGATGTCTTTCCCATTTTCTTCTTCTTCTTCTTCTTCGTCTTCTTGTGGAAAGGTCTCTATCACACACACTGTTCTGTTTACACCCAAATCCTCATCCTCCTCCCTCCTCCTCCTCCTCCTCCTCCTCCTCTCCTCCCTCCTCCTCTTCTCCTCCTCCTCCTCCCTCCTCTTCACCCTCCCCTGCTCTCCTACTCCTCCTCCACCATACCAAGTCTCCTCTCACAGGTAACTCACAACCACTATTTTTCACCTGGTTGGCTACGTGTTCCTCAAAACACCATACAGGTAAATAAAAATAATAATAATTAACGAAAAAATATCAGATGTACTTTAAATGGATAATTAATCACCTCTACGGTATAATTAACCTGTACTGTAGATTAAACTAAGGAAATAGATGAATGAATAGATTAATAAACAGAAAAAAAGAAATAGAGAAAGAAAATAATGGCTTGTTTTCTGTCAGGTGTAAAAGAAAACAACAACAAAATGCGCACGTTTCCTCACGCGTCATTAAAGGTATAATTTCTGTGGTTGAACCCAGGTAAACAAGATGATACTTTCCTCTACGTCTTTTCTCAGAGGTGGCAGAGAGAGAGAGAGAGAGAGAGAGAGAGAGAGAGAGAAGAGAGAGAGAGAGAGAGAGAGAGAGAGAGAGAGAGAGAGAGAGAGAGAGAGAGAGAAGAGAGAGAGAGAGATGAGGAAAGAGGGAGTAAGGGGTGATGGGGAGGGAGGGAGGGAGGGAGGGAGGGAGGGGGAGAGGGAGGGAGGGAGGGAGGGAGGAGGGGAGGAAAGGAGGCGTAAAGGGAGGAGGATTAAGAAAGGAATTGAAGGAGGAAAGGAGAAGGGAGGAGGAAGGAAGGATAGGAGAGAGGAGGGACGGATAATTAAGAAAAGAAAGGAGGAATCAAAGCAAGGAGAAGGGGAAGGGAGGTAAGGATGGAAAGAATGGGAGGGGGATTGAGAAGGAGGAGGAAGGATGGGAGAAAAAGAAGAGAGAAGGCGAGGGTGAGAGACGAAAGAGAAGAGAGAGGGAAGGTGAAGGAGGATTGAGAGAAGGAGGGAAGAGTCAAAGGAAATAGGAGGGAGATTGGAAGAAGATTAGGAAGAGGAGGGAAGGAAGATAAGGGGAGGATGACATCTGGTATTTAAGTGCTTAGAGAATCGTCAATCACTTGGGGTAGAGAGGAGGAACCAGGAAGGAGGAAGAACTACAGAGAGAGACAGAGAAAAGAAGAGGAAGAGGAGATAGGAGGAAAGAGATAAAGTGAGAATGTTTTGGGAGATGCATTATTATAGGTACGAAGAGGAACACACACACACACACACACACACACACACACACACACACACACACACACACACACACACACACACACACACACACACACACACACACACACACACACACACACACACACACACACACACACACACACACACACACACACACACACACACACACACACACACACACACACACACACACACACACACACACACACACACACACACACACACACACACACACACACACACACACACACACACACACACACACACACACACACACACACACACACACACACACACACACACACACACACACACACACACACACACACACACACACACACACACACACACACACACACACACACACACACACACACACACACACACACACACACACACACACACACACACACACACACACACACACACACACACACACACACACACACACACACACACACACACACACACACACACACACACACACACACACACACACACACACACACACACACACACACACACACACACACACACACACACACACACACACACACACACACACACACACACACACACACACACACACACACACACACACACACACACACACACACACACACACACACACACACACACACACACACACACACACACACACACACACACACACACACACACACACACACACACACACACACACACACACACACACACACACACACACACACACACACACACCCCCTACCTGCACGCACGATCGTTTGTCCCTAACAGACCTGCCCCACTCAGGTTATTCTGCCCCATCATACCTACCCTTCCCCCCCAGCCTTCCCCCGCCCCACACGCCTTCCCCGCCTCACACGCCTTCCCAACACGCCACCCTCCTCAACAACACAGTCTCTCTCTCTCTCGCCCACCACTAACTTCCCCAACACCTGCCGCCATAAATTATCGTAATCATAGTCCACCTCTAACTAGATGTGTTTGAAGTACCGCACCACCGCTGATAATTCCTACCTCCGGGTATTGGGAAAAGTCTCGCTAATATTACGCTTCGGATATTAACGAGACAACGAACGAACGAGAGACATGAACTGACTAATCCCTGTGACCTGTTTCCTCGTGGTGATGTTCCCCTTGATCCCTTTCCCTGATCCCCTTCCCCTGTTCCTCCCCCCCCAGTTTCTACAACCCCTAGCCACATGTGTTGAAATTCCTCCATGGGTTTAGGGTGGGATGGAGGATGGGGTAGGTGGATGGGAGTGGATGGGGTAGGTGAGGCTGAGGAGGGGTGCAGCACTTACACCCCACCCCACCCACACATACACACCCTCACCCATATACGCACACCTTAACACACACACACACACACACACACACACACACACACACACACACACGGGAAACACTTTACGCTCGTGATTTTGAATTTAAAATGACTCGTCAGTATTTCCAGGTATCTTACAATATATTCACCGTGAGAGCAAGAAGTGGCAAGGCAGTGTGGAGGAAATGTGTGGATATGTAAGCTTGGATGGTGCTATGGATGTGTGGATGTGGGAATGAGAGTGAGTGTGTTGACTATGTGGGTTGATTTGAGAGAGGAGAGAGAGAGAGAGAGAGAGAGAGAGAGAGAGAGAGAGAGAGAGAGAGAGAGAGAGAGAGAGAGAGAGAGAGAGAGAGAGAGAGAGAGAGAGAGAGAGAGAGAGAGAGAGAGAGAGAGAGAGACTAACCAAAAATCCCACAAAGTAAACAAATACCATAACAAAAAATCACATAAATATAACATATACTCCTCTGTATCACCCCCCCCACCCTCCCTGTATCACCCCCACCTTTTTCCACCTTTCCACTGAAAAATAACAGGCACACACGTAAGGGAAATAACAAAAACAAATGGAACAGAAACGGAGACACAACACAACACGGATATAGAACAAACAACAATGACCAGAGAAAGAAACGAAATGGATAGAAATGAAAAAAATATATATATATAAATGGAAAAGACATGGAAAAGATATACAAAGGAACAGATGAAATTAATAAAAGAGAAACAGAAATAGCAATCAACTGAAAATTGATTCAAAGGAACAAGCAACAAATGGATAACTAAAGAAGAAATTACGATAAAATGGAAGGAAAAGAATAATGAATAATAGAGATAAGTGAATAACACACAGAGAGAGAGAGAGAGAGAGAGAGAGAGAGAGAGAGAGAGAGAGAGAGAGAGAGAGAGAGAGAGAGAGAGAGAGAGAGAGAGAGAGAGAGAGTTCCTGTCGTCTTAATCAAGGTGGAAGACAACACAGCCTTCACCAGTGTTCCGGGTTTCCTCCTCTTACTACGAGGTGCTGGACGCCTTAGTGCTCTCGCCCGAGCCTTTACGAGCGGGTGTCCGAGGGAAGTGCGATTCTGCGGGCGTCTCTCTATGCCAACAACGAGAGACTTTACGAGTGTTTATTTAAGCGACTACGAGGTTGTGGTGCGCCTGTTTTGCTCTCGTCGGAGCCTTTAACGAGTGTGTCTTGAATTCCCCCCTCCCTCCCTCCCTCCATCTTCCTCGACCTCCCTCTCCAGCAGGAAGTTCTGGGGCGCCTGTGTTACCCTTGTCTGGAGGCTTTACGAGCGTCTCTTTAAAGCTATTACAATTCTGTGGGCGCCTGTGTGTTCGCGTCTCGGGGTCTTTACGAGCGACTATGTGTGTGTGTGTGAGGGAATACAATGATGTAGGCGCCTGTTCACTCGTTCTCTGAAGCATTTACATGTATTTATTTACTTAACCACGAGTCTTGTGAGCCTCTACATAGCCTGAAGAGGGTGTTTAAATATCCCCCAAGGCTCTGTACGAGTTAGTGTAGCTATGTGGGTTGTGGGTAGAGTATGATGTCTGTGGGTTCGTATGAGTTTAACCAACCAAGATGGAGGTGTGGGTTATTCCTGTGTACTTGTGTTGTATAGTATATGTTTAAAAGATTATTTATAAATGACCAGTGTCTTAGAACCCTTATGAGTATCCAAAACCGTGTGTATGTGTGTGGTAGTGTCATGGCTATAACCCAACACAGCCCAACACAGCCCAGCCCAACCAAACCCATCCCAACCCAAAGTAACCCAACCCAACCAAACCAAACCTAAACTAACCCAATCTAACTTAAAATCAGTTCAGTAGGTGTAGGTTTGGAGCATCGTGTGGAATATATCTTAACCTGTTCAAGTGTGTCAATGTCCACTACCCTATATGAGATATAGTAAATACTCTATCTTACCCCGTCTAAACTATATCATATACTGTGTTGCTATACGTGTCAGCGGCTATAACTTGTACTATATGAAGCTATACACTTGTTGGGGGGTTATTTTATATATTTCTGTGTGGTCTAACTCAATCAGCCCAGTTCCCTGCATATATAATGCCTGGCTTATGTGTATACGTTTTCTAAAGCACAGCCAAATGTGGTGGAATATATTTCAGTTTCTACAACCCATAATGGCCTTTAGACGACTCCACGACCTCCCACGACTTCGCAGTAAAGGTCCAGGAACGACTCAATCTGACGTCAAAAGGTGTAGTGGTCTTATTTGTTTAACGCTAAATGCCTTGTTTCTTCCAACCAAATGACATTTTTTTTTACATCTGTTCTCTAATGACCTAAAACAAGATTGCCACATTCTAGATATTTCCCAGGTCTTAGATGATACAGTTCACATTCTAGATATTTCCCAGGTCTTAGTTGATACAGTTCACATTCTAGAGTCAGAACCAGACGTCTGATGACAATTCAAAGCCCCACAAGAACTCATAACTCAACATTTACATATTAAAGTTCCACTGACCGTTCCATAACCTTGAATACATACACTTATCCAAACCGGATTTATGTTTATAGTGGGTATTACAAGAGTTCACCTTAATCTCTGTGTATGTGTGTGTGTGTGGTGAATAGAGAGAAAAAGGACATACGAGATTGAGAGAGAGAGAATCACATCACCACATCATTGATCATCACTAACCACTTGGCACCGTCACGTCGCTTCAGCATCTTTACCTCCCTGACTCTTGACTCCAAAAAAAATAGAATCAAAATCAAAGAGTTATGGAGGACGCGACAAGGCCAACACGTCAAGAGGTAACAGCCGCCGCACGCTCACCATTACAAGAGACACATAAACTCCACCAAAATGTAAAAACAATATTGGATCGTTCAAGACGTGATTTCGCGTTCCAGCCTTCAATATTGGATTAGAATTCTAGTTTGTTTATGGGAGGGGCTACGTGAAGGGAGCCAGCCAACCAGCCAGCCAGTGAGAAGACCACAGTGCTGTTCTCCGGGCCAAGGAAAGTGGCTTTTGGTGGTATAACTGATTGTGAGGTCTGCAGGTCCCTTAAGGAGATGTGATGACAAACTAGACAAGAGTTATGATCTCTCTCTCTCTCTCTCTCTCTCTCTCTCTCTCTCTCTCTCTCTCTCTCTCTCTCTCTCTACCCATGTTTGATATGATATAAATATATTGACTTACACGTAACATTTACCAGTGGTGATGAGTGGTAGTGATAATGATGTTAGTGGTGAATGGTGGTGAAGGTGAGTGACGATGGTGGTGATAGGTAGTGATGGGAGAGAAAAGAGAGAAAGAAAGAGAGAGAGAGAGAGGGGGGGAAGAGATGGAGGGGGGGAGAGAGAGAATCGTGTTATTCAGCCATGTTGAAGTCGGAAATGAAATAAGGAGCTCAGCAATGTAGTCTGTTACCTGCCTCACTGCTGCTTAACACGCACATGGTGTGTTACTCTGTTAGTAAGTTGGCCAGATGATGTGTGTGTGGGGAGAGAGAGAGAGAGAGAGAGAGAGAGAGAGAGAGAGAGAGGGGAGAGAGAGAGAGAGAGAATGGGCCAACAACAAGGTTACTGCCACTACCTGCAAGATGTCCTCCTCCCTTGATGATACAACCCAAGGCGAATGGCAGGCTAAAAGGAGTTGATGAGGGAACGTCTCAGTTGTGCTAGCCATACCCCCTTCTCTCCTTCTTCCTCCTCCTCCTTCTTCTTCTCTCCTTCTCCCTTCTTCTATCTTTCAGACCATACCTCCTTCTTCCCCCTCCTTTCCTCCTTTAGGCCGCCATTCCTCCTCCTCTCCTTCCTTGTCGCCTTAGGGTTGTCATTCCTCCCTCTTTTCTTTCTTCCTCTGGTCTTTTCTTTCTTCTGACTCCCACCCCCCTCCTCTCCTTCAGGCCGTTATGACCCTCCAGTGAAGGCATAACTAAGGTGAATTTCGCCCTTAGTGGATCGTCCGTGAGGCATTTCTGTACCTTGTGGGAGATGAAGGGAGGGAGGGAGGGGGGGAGAGAGGGAGGGGGGTTAAGGTGTTATGGGTGGGCTAACCTTTATGCTTTCTGGGGTGAGGTTAGGTTAGGTTAAGTGAGGAGCTTAACCCCTGTTTGTGGTTATTATGATGTCTCGCTTGTGACCCCACCCAGCACGTTTCATTTTTCCTGGCCAGTGTTTTTAACCCATTTTCTCTATCTCTTTTTTTCTCCCTATTCACCGCACCTTCTCTGTCTCTCACGTTTGCCTCTTTCTCTCTCACTATCTCTCAATTTCTTTATTTTTTCTCCACTATCCTGTCTCTCTGTATAAGCAAGTGATATATTGTATAAGAAAAATTTATATATATATATATTCTTTTAACTAATATATCACTCCTTAATCGCCACCAATCAGGAGCCAGAAAAATTTATTCCTTATAAATCCCCACCAATCAGGAATCGGAAAGAATAATCTCCACCAATGATATGCCTTCTGACATATCACTCTCTAATTCCTACCAATTATAAGTCTACACACTGTATTTCTCATTAATGTAAACCAATCACCAATCACCAGTACATCATTCAATAATCTCTACCAGTTACAGTTCTACATACACGATTATCACCAATCCCAATGATAATCTACAACAAAAATATAATTCACATCACTCATCCAATCACCAATATCCAAGGATCACCAATCACCAATTTCACATATTTCCAATCACTCAATCACACAATCTTTGACCTCCCCAAATCATCATCTAAACGAATCATCAGCTTATTCACAATCTCATCACTAATCCGCAGTCAATTTCAATCATACTAATAACTCAAGGCTCTCCAATATTCAGTAGCGAGTAGGTGGAGGGTGGGTGAGGGGTGTGGGTGGGGTGGGAGAGTGGGTGGGGAGTGGGGTGGAGGAGTGGGTGGGGGGGTGGGTGGGGGTGTGGGTGGGGGGGTGGGTGGGGAGTGGGTGGGGGAGTGGGTGGGTGAGGTGTGGGTGTGTGGGGAGAGGGGGGAGGTGGGGTGAGTGGGGAGAGTGGGGTTATTAGGTGCAGGGGTTGTCCGGCATACCCAGGGGTGTCGTGTTCGTGTCCCGTCATTAAAGGAGGATAGCTGTACGTGACCGGCGGCTTGAGGGAGGAGGTGGGGGGGAGCAGGTGTGCCGGCCTCATAACAGCTGCGTGCCTCGTTCAAGCGACTTCAATTAGTGACATGTCTGACGCTGTGAGATGTGTATAGATGGTATATAGATGAGGAATGGGTGTGTGTGTGTGTGTGTGTGTGTGTGTGTGTGTGTGTGTGTGTGTGTGTGTGTGAAAGATTAACAAGTGGTCGAGAAGATCAATAACCGGACCCCACGAGACAAGAAAACACCCAATAAAGGACCAAATCAGTGAGATGAAAAAACTAAAAATAAAAAAATGAAGAGAGATAAGAAATACGTGATGATAACGATACACAAAAGCGTTAGACGATATAGAGCGAGAAAAGACGATAAACCAATTACAAATCTATTTTTTTACCTCTTGCCCTGTGAAAAAGACGGAGCGTCCTATTAGCATTAATTACACCAGAACTGTACTTACCTTAATTAACCTCTTGATCACGTGTGTTGACAGGTAAACGTCTGACACAGGTGTACCTCCTTAATTAAGACGTTCATATTTACCTGTCAAAGAGAAAAAAATCATCTTAGACACGTGTTACAAGAGCTCCTGAGAAGATATACTTCTAAATAAGAAATAAACTCTAGGGAGATTAACTGCCTTGATAAGTGTATGCCATCAGGTAATTCTTGTGTGATCTTACCTGAGTGTTTGGTTTAGCTCTGAAGAATAACAATGAGACAAAAGGTTAGGGAATAAGAAACAAAGAAATACAGAAAGGCAGGACAATGAATGAATGGAATATGAGGAAGAAGCAAAAGAATAAGTTGAAAAGAAAGAAAGAAAAGAAAGAAAAAGAAAGAAAAGAAAAGAAAAGAAGATGTAGAATAAGAAGAGAGTTAGCAAAACAGAGGACACACACACACACACACACACACACACACACACACACACACACACACACACACACACACACACACACACACACACACACACCAGGACTCAGATAGCTTCACACTCAGCAAGGGGGGAAGATGGTGGGTAAGTGGGTGATGTTCACTTCCTCCGTTTCATTCCGCCATCTCCCACACCCCACTACTACCCCCCACCCCCCACCCCTCCAAAAAAAATCTCTCAGTCCACCACCTGCCAGAATTCTCAAGCTTATAACTAAAAAGTCTGCCGAGTTCTCATGCCTCTGCCGATCCACCTCCGGAAGTGTAAGCATCATGAAGAGGGGAGTTACACAAGGCTGAATTTTTTCCCGAGTTATTGTAGTTATGTATTGGGATGTTATAGGTAATGAATTATTGTGTTTGGGATGTTATAGGTAATGAATTATTATGTTTGGGATGTTATAGGTAATGAATTATTATGTTTGGGATGTTATAGGTAATGAATTATTATGTTTGGGATGTTATAGGTAATGAATTATTATGTTTGGGATGTTATAGGTAATGAATTATTGTGTTTGGAGTATTATAGGTGTCTGTCTGTTGGTATGTATCATTGTGTTCTGTGCTCAACCTTCACATTCCTGGGCATTTTCTGTCTGTTTTGATTTTTTTTTACCGTTTCCTGTCTCTTTCTTTCACATTTTTGTCGTTCAGCTCCCTTGTGGGTTATCTTTCTGTCGTATCCAATCGAATCTTATTGACGTCTAGCTTCTCTCTCTCTCTCTCTCTGTGTGTCATTATCCCATCTCTGTGTCTGTTGTGGTTAGCTGGTGTGTTGGTGCAAAAACCTTGTTATATATATGAGAGAGAGAGAGAGAGAGAGAGAGAGAGAGAGAGAGAGAGAGAGAGAGACCCAACACAATCGACTTTCCTTCGCATTTTTTTTCCTTTGATGTCAGACATTAGATTCCCCTGAGCTCTGTTATTTGGGTGTTCTCTTCATCGCCATCTGGAAGTAGTTCACGCGACCGGTTTTTTTTTTTGCGTTTTATATCAAATCTTTCTCTTCCTTTTGCTCTTGGCATCCAGTGGGATTTCATGTCAAGAGTTTCAGTCCGGAACAAAATTTGTGAATATAATTTGCAAAAATCTGTAATGCTCTTCTTTGTTTATTTTATTTTATTTTTGGTGTAGTTATACCTGTGTTTACGTTTTCTAATTTTTAGTTTCATTTTCTTTTCGAGGTCAAACACTTAATATTCTCCAGCGTCACAATACGGATACAAATCTACGGAAATTCTACATTCATTTTCCAAGTTTCTTTTTTTTTTCAATACTATTTTTACCAAATCACTAAACCAACAAAACAGAAAAAAATCAAGGCTTGGCAAAACAGGAAAAAAATTTATGACGTAAATTCCTGACAAAATTTTTACCTGTGTGGAAAAAGGAGAAAAAAAGTGAGAATTCCTATCTTTTCTCTATTTTTCTGCCGATATTCCCTAGTGGGCGAGGCGATGCAGTGATATTTGGTAAACCTGGTGTTGTAACAAGATTCCACAGCACTACAACACCTGCACCTGACACCCAGAACGAAATAAAATGCTCATATATTCAGGTGACGAGACGTGACGGCCCTTGAGTGATGAGAAGCTGGGGAATTGTAAGTGTAAAATGACTTGAATTTGACACACACACACACACACATGCAAGATTATTCTCTCCCCTTCCTACTCCACATATCAAGAAGCGCTCAACACATTGACCCTCTCGGTTCTCAATGACCACCACCACGACCTCATCTGCAAATTTGGTGAGAAGATTCTGCACCATCCTCGACACCGGTTCCTACTACCACCTGAGATCTCTCGCCCGAAAATTGCTGTTCGACACCACAACCGCATCCAGCCCATACGAGCACGAACTGATCGCTATAAGAAAAGCCCAGTCCCCACCATTGTAAAACCTATCAATAACTTGTAATCAACCAGTGTATTCACTCCCAGTCAATCTTACTTTTTGCACTGTCACTATGTTGAAATGCCCTGTAGTTTGAGCTTCTCCCCACCTAGTTATTATATATCACATTTGTATCACTTATGTTACTTGTATATTATTTGTAAATCAAGAGACCCATTCCCCAATTATGTAACTGTATGTTTTCAGCCTTCCGGCTGTCATGCTCTTTCAATAAACCGTTAATTATTATTATTATTATTATTATTATTATTATTATTATTATTATTATTATTATTATTAACACACACACACACACACACCGTAAAAAAATTTCTAAATTCAATAAAATTCCATTGGTGAGGAAAAAAGTTTTGTCTGTTTACACGAACTTTCACAAGAAAATAGAAGGCTGGAGCGAGAGTAAGGAACTCCTTCATTGCTCCAGACTGTCAGTAGCTACTTAGTATTCTCGGTGATGTAGTTCCGTCGTAAATATCTCCCGGAATAATTCTTTCGCGTGTGTGTGTTTATTTACTCCTTAGCTTTATCTCTCTATCTCTCTCCCCAGGATACACGTGTGTTAAGTGTTTCTTACTCTTTATCTCTTTCTCTGTGTACTATCTCTCTACTTATTTTTTCTATGCTCTCTCTTTCTCTCTCTCTCTCTCTCTCTCTCTCTCTCTCTCTCTCTCTCTCTCTCTCTCACGGTAAATTGGTGTTCAGCATGGAAGTAAAGAATGGGGACACGATAATAAAGGTAACAAAAAGCATGAGGTGTCTACATTAGCAACACACACACACACACACACACACACATGTAAATAACACAGTCAAGGCAGCCTCGTACCGTCTCTACATGCTACGACGAGTTAGGTCACTTGGGACACCCACGCCAGAGCTGAGGACCATCTACAACGCCTTTTTTCTCCCCAAACTAACGTATGCGTCACCAGCCTGGTCGTCTTCTCTCAACTCCACCCAACAACGTCAGCTAGAGAAGGTACAGAAAAGGTACAGAATCATGCTCGGCGCAGAATACTCCGGCTACACCAACGCTCTCTCCACCCTGGAAATGCCATCCCTCAGTGACCTCCACCACCAAGCACTGGAAAGGTTTGGCCGTGGACTACTGCACCACCCTCGTCATCGCCACCTCCTGCAGCCCCCCACCCAACTCGTGCAGTCCGCCACTACAACAAAATTCAGCCCATAAGAGCCCGCACTGATAGATATAAGAACAGCACCATCCCATCTAGTGTTAAAATAATAAACAACTCCTGATTTATGTACTGTACAGCCCTGTAAATGTATTCAATGCATATTATATCATTATGTCCAAATCAAATGTAAGTCTGTATATTTTCAGCCACCGGCTGCAACTCTATTAATAAACCGTTTATTATTATTATTATTATTATACACACACACACACACACCTGTAGTTCATCTTTCCAGGTAACTGACTGTAAGTTACAATTGTCATATCCAGTTTGACCCCTCAAGTTGTATATATATTAATCAGGTATTAGTATTATGAATCGCTTATACTTCCTGTTAATCTGGCAGCCGCAACATTAATGTATTCGTGGTTAGGTTAGGTTAGGTTAGGACATGTTTGTTAGTCCTATAATTTTCCCAGGTCTAATCTTAAAGAAATTGTTCTTTTCGGATTCTGATCTTATTCCTGATCTTGAAAACTCGAAATTCCCGCCAATGTAATTTTAATTTTCATAAAAGTGCTTCAGCCAGCCAACACGACTTTAAAGTGTGATTATTAAATACACCGTCATCCTCCTGCTGGTGGAAACTGGCCGAATAATCTGCATAAACTGGGTATGGCTTACTGATGCTTTAACTAACTCTGGCTGAAAAATTCTCATTCCCCGGGGAAATTACGCTTGCTGTTTTTCGCGGTATAATCCAGGCACTAAGAGATAAAGGAAATTGTATTAACGCCCAGACGACATACCTAGAAGCGTTTGTTTTCTACACTAATGCAAGTACATGTTAGATCATTCGTGTACACACCAGCCAGTAGCAACACACACCAGCAACACACCAGCAATATATAAACTTTCTTCCATATTATTTAGTCTATGGCTTTCTTTCCTGCGCCATGCATAGTCTATACATTATTATCGTTTATTCTTATCACTTTCCACCTCTCTACCTTAACCTTTCTACAGTGATGCTATCTACACCTGGTTCCCCTAGACCTCTTAAGCCTGTCCTGTTTACACCTGTCGCACCTTTCTCTCACTTATCATTCTTTACCTCTGTTGGAGCCATTCTAAAAAAAAAAAAAAAAAAAGTAGTAGTAGTAGTAGTAGTAGTAGTATCCATTTCATTCTGTACCTTTAACAACTCCACATCATAAACAACCTCCCTGGGGCTCTACTTTCCGGCTCACCGCCACAACACTAATCCATGGACGCTCACCACCTGACACACACACACACACACACACATACAGACTGGGGATAGAGGTGACTCAGGGCCACACCACGGGGACAGAGGTGACTCAGGGCCACACAGAGGTGACTCAGGGCCACACTCTGGGGAGAATAAGGTACAGCACCCAGTGGATAAATACCATTAATTTCCCTGATGGTATTTTTATGTAAATTAAGTTCAGCAAAAGAGCAGAACTGCATATTAAACTTACTACAACCTCCACGAATTTGCTTAATATACGCGACGATGAATAAACTATTCTGGCAGTCGGTTAGAGAACCCACACACGACCGTCGTTCCACCACCAACTGGGAGGTGAAAATGTTCATAGTATCTAAATAGTTATACAAAGATTGAGTGCCAGTAATACCTATAAAAATTAACTTTCCTTTTTTTTTACTTCTTTATTTGTGAATTAAAAAAAAAGCCTGACTTTTTTCGATTATATTATGATTTGTTTTAATGTACAGTAATAAACAGACAACATACTGGAGGACTGAGATAACTTAAGCAAGGAATATATACTGTATATAAAGTTAATTTGCTCCAGGTGCTGCGCCTGACGGTCCTGGGGGAACAATACCCGCTTCAGGAGCTGATCGACTTCAGGAAGGTAGACAGGTTAGGGGAGCTGCTTAGGGTACATGGTGATATTAAGGTGGGGAAGTTATATAGTGGAAATAATTTATGCTTAAATAGTTTTTTGGCTACGATGGAGGTATTAGTACACGAAGGAGCTGTTTAAGAAATTTTGAGCTATTTTTTCCGTGAATGGTCTATATAGGGAACGAATGGGGTGTATAGGTAACTACAGACAATATAGACTCGAGGAACTACTCAGTTTACGAGTTAACGCACGTCCAAGGAAGCTATTTAGCGTACGAGGAAATTATTTAACTTCAATGGGAGATATTTTAGCTCCAGAGGTAAATTCAAAGTGTTTAAGGAGAGAGATAATGAGAGACTATTGAGAGAGATCATTCCTATATAACATTTTCTCAACCTAACACAAGCAAGTGACGATCGGAGAGAGAGAGAGAGAGAGAGAGAGAGAGAGAGAGAGAGAGAGAGAGAGAGAGAGAGAGAGCACTTGACTGGGGTAGGTAGGTACAGGTTGTGTGGTCGGGTGAACGTTAGTCTTCTTAAATATTCACAAAGATTCGTAAGATAAACCATAAACTTGAGTACAAACTTAAAGACAATTTTCAGAGGGGAATTTTATCCTTTATATCAGTAGTTTATAGAGGTTAAAGTCCCTTATATCTTGATCACCTGAGAATAAAACCCTCCATTTTCATTTTATTCCATCGTTGTTTACAGTTAATCACAGACTATAAAGTTTTATTTTTTAACTCAAAGACGAATATATTTTTTCCCATCGAGAGACAAGATTTTTTCTTTCTGATTCGATGATGTAAATTTCAACTTCTGACTCGTAAACAAAAGACAAATACTTACATTAAAAAGCTGACTACTCCCAACCCACCTCTCCTGCCCACCCTACCCCTCCTGCCCACCCACCCCTATGACCCTACCCCCACCCTCCATTCCCTCCCCATTCGTCTACCCACCCAACCCTCCTACCCTAACTCCATGTTTACACACTTGTGGAAAAACAGTGAGGCGAGGTTTGACCCCAACACGCGCGTCAGGTCATGTAGGGTCAGTGGTGGCTTGACCTCTACACCTCACTTCCTCCCTCCCTCCATCCAGCCCCCCCTTCCCCCCACCAACCACCGGCAGCTGATGGTAATGACTGTTCTTTGTTCCTTGGCCTCTACGTGGGTGAGGGGTGAAGGGGAAGGGTGGGGGTGAGGAGGGAGGGGTTGAGAAGGAGGAGGGTGTGAGGAGAAGTAAGGAGGAATGAGGAGGAGTGAGGGGGAGAAGGGAGAAGGGGGGAGACCTTTGTGTTGGCCAGGCAGTAATAATTACACCACCTCAGGAATTTCAGAGACTTCAGGGAAAAAAATCTCAGGAAATGATAAATTTTCCCTGAAAGGTTTAAG
Source organism: Homarus americanus (assembly GCF_018991925.1). Classification (NCBI taxonomy): domain Eukaryota; kingdom Metazoa; phylum Arthropoda; class Malacostraca; order Decapoda; family Nephropidae; genus Homarus; species Homarus americanus. The sequence continues at coordinate 140,862 of NW_024742712.1, forward strand.
ACTTGGGACGTCAGCGAAAAACTACAGAGGATATAAGGGAAAAAATAATAAAACTTGGGTTTAGGGAAAATTTACACGGAATGAAAAAAAAATCTTCCCAAATCCCCCAAATTTATGCAATAAAAAAAATCCCTAGAAATGCTTAAACTTATGACTTTAGGGGAAAAATTATAACATAAATAATAAAGATACGAATTCAGGCAAAAATGACATGTGAAACAATAAAAATTTTTCCCTAAACCTTTTAAAAATTATGAGCATCAGTGAAATACCACAACACACACACACACACACACACACACACACACACACACACACACACACAAAAGAACCCAATTTTCCGTACATTCACAAAATACAACATATATTTTAGGAACAATTTACCCCTCCTCCCCCCCTCCTCCCCCTCCCCCTCCCCTCCCCCCCCAAACAAAAAAGTGAACAAATTAATCCATTTTCCTATTGTTTCCGATATTCGGTTTTCCCCCTTTATTATTATTTTATTTATTGGTGTTTCTACTTTATATTTATCTTGTTATTTATTCTTTTGTTTCTTTGTTTTGTTTACTTTTTATTTTGTTTATTCATATCCTCATTTTTATTTGTTTATGAATCTATCATTTTCGTTTGTTTTATGTTTATATCTGCCTGACTGTCTCTACCTATTCAGATAATTCCTTTAACTAACCCCTTCCCTTCTTACTATCTTTAATCACCCATTTTTATCTTCATCTACACATTTCTATCTTACTTTCCCCATTTCCATCTCAATCTACCTAGTTTCCCCTTTCTCTACCCATTTTCCTCTTTCTCTACCTCTTTCTTTATCTCTCCGTTATTCACTTCATCTACTTTACATAAATCTGTTGTGATAACTCCCGAGGGCACACCACCACGACACACCACCAGTATTATATAATTTTTTAGGAGTTGCACATCACAATACAAACTTTGTCCCCGTGAAAATATTCCACCTCGCTCTGTTGACTCCAGTTAAATATAATTAATTTTGTGACCTGACCTCTGACCTTTTGCAAGCCTTCCGTCATGACTTACCCACACCCATACCTTACCCACACTCCCCCTTCAAGTTTTGTACTGTAATGCTTGTTGTGTGTGTGTGTGTGTGTGTGTGTGTGTGTGTGTGTGTGTGTGTGTGTGTGTGTTAGAGAGACAAAGAGATAAACAGAGAGATTATGTAACCCCTGGCGTGAGAAAGGAGACAAGCTGACAAAGTAAACACAAGCATACACATGTACGAGTATGTATGTATGTATATATGTATGTATTTATTCCTCTATACATTAATATATGAGAGAGAGAGAGAGAGAGAGAGAGAGAGAGACGTGTTGTTAGTCATTTATACAGCAGCAGATTCTCTTCCAGATTTTGTCGGATTTTCTCAAGCGAACAATTTTCCAGGAATCTTCTCTTAACTGAATACAAGAGATCACGACCTCCGAATGTGTCTTTGTCCTGTCACGACCACGCCCACGACTACCATGATTACCCCCACGACTACCAGGATTACGCCCACGCCTACCATGATTACGCCCACGCCTATCATTCTACCGTGACTAAACCCACACCTCTCATTCTACAGCGACTACGCCCACGTCTACCATTATACCACGACCACGCCCACACTTCTCAATCAACATGACCACGCCCCCCACTCACATGATAACTAGTATGCTGGCAAGAGAGATACAAGGAAGAGGTGGATAGCGAGAGGGGGGGGGGTGAAGGAATGGTAGCAAAGAGCGAGGATTTTGATGGAAGAGGTAGAGAGGGGGACGGTGGAAAGGAAAAGGGACAGGTAGAAAGGAATACTAAGGTTAGATGATGGATAGGGAGAGGGGACGATGTAGATAGGAACGGTAGATGGTGGCTAAAGGTAGGGGTGGATGTGGATAGTGTGGAGTAGGGTGATGGATATGTTAGGGTGTTCGTGGGGAGGAAGTATGGTAGGGAAAGTGAGAAGAGGGAGAGAGGAGGATAGGTATTATAGGTAAGAAAGGGAAAGGAGGTAGGGGGGGTGATAGATACTGTATGTAGGTAGGAAGAGGAGAGGGAAGGGGAATATATAATAGGTGTTGTAGGGAGAGGGAGGGGAAGGAGGGAGGTCGAAGGGAAGGAGGGTGGTCGGGGGGACGTTCATTATACTTGGCCCACAAAGAGAATTTTTAAGAGCTCATTACACATGCAAAGCGGTTGGTCTGCCATGCCGCGACTTCTTTGATCCAAGACACGAACGTTTGTACCGGCAGCCGATCCCTTATTGCCGTTTATGATGAAAAAGTATCGTTTTTGATGCTTACGTAACGTTTGTGATGGCAAAGTAACGTATACAATTTAAGTTAAAGTAACGTTAATGACGACAAAGTAACGTTCATGACGGCAAAGTAACGTTCATGACGGCAAAGTAACGTTTGTGACGGCAAAGTAACGGCTAGATGTTGGCAAAGCTTACAGTAAAGAGAGAGGAAGGAAAGAACTGCGAGATGGGAAAGGGAGGAAGAGAATGAAGGAGATGGGGGAAAGGGATGGGGAGAGGGAGGAAAAGATGGAAAGGAGAGAGAAATAGAGAAAGAAAGGGAGAGGGAGAGGAAGAAAGGGGGGAGGGAAGGGAGAAGGAGAAAAGGAAGGAAAGAGAGTAGTGGAGTGGGGAAAGGAGAGTAAGGTAGGAATTAAAGAGAAATGGATAAAATGTTGAGAGAGAGAGAGAGAGAGAGAGAGAGAGAGAGAGAGCATGGAAACGGGGTGGAAGTGGATTACGAGGCGGAACTGAATATTTAATGCAGGGAAGCGACCTTGATAAGCACTTACAGGGCAGGGAGCTCAGTACTAAAGAGAGAGAGAGAGAGAGAGAGAGAGAGAGAGAGAGAGAGAGAGATAAAAAAGACAAACAAACAGACAAAGTGAGAGAAAGAGAGAAAGAGTAAAAAAGAAACACGATCATAATCAAGGTGAAAGGTCATCTCAGAACCAGGTGTTAAAATCCTCATTACATATGCAGACACACAGGTGGGTGGGATGTTTATCTGATCACTCAGGTGTTCCCTCAGGTGACCCCGGAGTTGATTAACATCACGGTGTGTGGCGATAACTTGGCGACAACCTGTTAATTGACCCCGTAAACCACTCAGGTCAACTCAGACTACCCTAGGTCAATAAGGGAACCAAAACGTGAAGATAAATGAACTTATTTTGTTATTTAATTAGATGATTAATTATATAGACGGAAACGTTTGTATATTTTTAGTGGGAGTATGTATGTATGTATGTATGTATGTATGTATGTATGTATGTATGTATGTAGGAAGCAAAAAGTAAAAACATGTAAAGCGAAATTAGTGAAAGAAAAACTCAGAAAAAGTTAAGTATTCTGAGTATAAAGTCAACAGGTAAGCAACAGGTATTACTTAATTATTTTTCACGTCCCACTGACCAGGTTAAAATTAATAACAAATAATGAAACCGAGTTAAAATATATGTAAAAATAGGTTTGATTGAAAATCGTAAGAGTTGTTCTGTTCAATACGAAATGAATTTTTTTTTAAATAATTTGGTATTTTAAGCTAACTCGGTTATTCTTGAAGCGAAGCCAGTCAAGAGGACAAGTTCGTCTTAGGAATCTTGAGTTACCACAGCACGTAGCGGAAAGTGGACGCGTCACAACATATTTAGACAATGAGAGAGAGAGAGAGAGAGAGAGAGAGAGAGAGAGAGAGAGAGAGATCCCACAAGAGTACAAAAGAATGTATAAGTATTAATAAAAGTCGTCTTTAACTCTTTGACGATGATGATTTAACCCTTTGACGATGCTAGTTTAACCCTTTACGTACGTTCATTTAACCCTTCAGGACTCAAAGGGTTAAGTCCCCCCCCCCCACCTGGATCTTGGGAGACTCAAGTTAATCTCTAAAACACAATTTTGGTTTCGTCCCGGTCCGGTCCTCTGAAGAATTCCTTAATCTCTTCACTCACAACTTTGACTCTGCTCTCGATAACTTGAAGAAATCTTTTCTTGTTATCTTAGATATCTCAAAAAGCCTTTGATGAAGTTTGCCGTTGGAGATCATTTTTGTGAGAGAGAGAGAGAGAGAGAGAGAGAGAGAGAGAGAGAGAGAGAGAGAGAGAGAGAGAGAGAGAGAGAGAGAGAGAGAGAGAGAGAGAGAGAGTCTTTCATTTGGTTATTATGTTTTTGCTGTTTTTTCGCTTTCTCTTGTTTCTCATCTTTCTTTCTTTCAATCTTTCTTCCCAGTGTAGTTATGAGTGCATTACTACACCTTGGCTACTTTCCATTAGACGTAAAACTTGAATTACCCCAAACCACTAATATCCTCCTGACCTTACACATCAGAGACCATCTAGCAATAGCCAATATCCACGTAAACATATCTTAAGACGTTATCAAGCATCACTACCATCTCTCACAATACTTTACTGTCCTTATCTACAACCACCTCTCAGTAGATCACCCCCACAACCTGTCTACTTTCAATAATGATCACTATACCACCACAAGAACTAATGATACAAACCTAACATCATCATCACAAGCTTCCAGATTCGAGCGGTTTAAGTACCTCAGGTTTGTCACACATTCTCTCCACCTCTTCAGTAAGACTTCCAGCTCTCACACCCACCCCCATATCAATATTTCAAGATAGTTAAGAGTCACTGGGAATCAATATTCTCCCGAAGCTGAGTAAATCCTCGTAAAAAGCAGCTTTTCTATCTCACTCGTATTTTTTTTTTCGGCTGATATTTTTTCCCGTCTCACATCTTCACTGTTCACAAAAATCGCGTTCGTCTCCACATGGAATATATTACACTTGGGACACTAACCCCCTCTCTCCCCCCAACTTCTTTTCGCCCTCCTCAGCCAGATCTACTCTCAATCCACACACACCTCATCAGTGATCTCTCTCTCGGGGACACAGTCGATCAGTGTCACCCTCTTCATTATTCTGTAGTAGTTTTACAGTTCGTCACTGATAAAATTCATATCATAGTATCGACTCCCAAGGAAGTTAGGTTAGGTTGTCAAAAACACAGTATTGAAACATACATACATACATACATACATACATACATACATACATACATACATACATACATACATACATACATACATACATACTGTACATACATACATACATACATACATACATACATACATACATACATACATACATACATACATACATACATACATACATACATACATACATATATTCTCTCTCTTCTCTTTTATTCTTCAAACATCACGACAATGAAACCCTCTCTCACTTTGTCACACTCAGCCTGACACTCATATAAATTGCAGCTGTTCAAGTGCAGGTCAAACAGGGACGCCTTGATATCACTGACCTGGATAACATCCCCTCATTTCTGATAAAGACGAGGACAGTTCTGCTTCAGTACAGGTCACACTGGCTGAGAAACTTGGCATGTGTGTCTCTATTAGATATACAGTACATGTATCGCTAAAAGATTATGAATATGTATACGTATACATATATTGGAGGATGCATGGATACTCGTTAGCTTAAACCTTAAAACACAAGACTCTTATAATATAGTGATAACTTTAAAGTGCTATTAACTCTCTAAAATTTAGTGTATATACGGTCAAAATATAACGTTGATAAAGTGTATAATGAAGAACTAAAATGATTACGATTAAGATACGATATAACGAGAAATATTCTGTGTATACAAGATAAATAATGTTTCTTTAGTCTTCGTTTATTATATATTAAGGCCACAATTTTGTACATATTTTAAGGGAATAAATTACCGTAAGAGTTATTGACCTATTGGAAGTTCACACAAGCAGAGGCAGAACACGCAAGCAAGCACACATCGTCATTCAGGTAGCCGTAAACACACACACACACACACACACACACACACACACACACACACACACACACACACACGGCTTAGAGAAGAATAAAAACACAAACACAGCCTTCTCCACGGCCAGCAACGCCAGAGCCACCCTACATTATTCAACAGACTACAGATCAAGGCATCAATCTTTCATATGACGTCGATAAAGCCGAACTCTGGCAACGGCGCAGATGTGAGGTCGAACTCATATGTATGTACAAGTATTGACGCTGTAGATGGCTCTCCTAGTATGTGTTTTACGGTGTGTGTGTGTGTGTGTGTGTGTGTGTGTGTGTGTGTGTGTGTGTGTGTGTGTGTGTGTGTGTGTTTTCATGATTTACTAACATTTGCTTGAAATAAATATGGTAATCTTACTTTAACAAAAACTCTCTCTCTCTCTCTCTCTCTCTCTCTCTCTCTCTCTCTCTCTCTCTCTCTCTCTCTCTCTCTCTCTCTCTCTCTCGTCTACGAAGGGACACGTTAGGTTGACTCTACTACCAGACAGGGGAGCTCTCATTAGCTGGTCCTCTCTCTCTCCACCACTCCCTAAATGCATATCTGTCCTACCCCCTGCTATTCACTTTCGCCCATGCCCCCATCTACCTCCTGCTACCCCCCCTCTTCCATCCTACCTCATTTCTCCTTTTCCTCCCCCTTTTCTCTTCCTCCACCCTACCTCTGCTCTTCCCCTTCCATCTTTTCTTCTCTCTTGTACTTCCTCCTTTCTCCTGTTTCTTTCCCTTACATCTTCCAACCTACCCGCTCCTCTTTTCTCCTTTCTTCTCCTCCCTCTTCTATCCTCCTCCTTTCTCTTATTACCCCCGCCCCTCTCCTACTTCCTACCTTCTCCATCCTTCCAGTAGACCCTCCCAGATGAAGCCACTGTAAGCTCAGACGGGCCTTTTCGCCAGACGGAACATCGCTCGTTGGATTTCACAAACGTTTGTAGATATCGAATACCGTTCCTGCGTGTAAACTAATAACTGCATTTGGATACGAATATGTATATTGAAGCCACAGACTAGGTTAGGTTAGGTTAGGTTAAGGATACACACACACACACACACACACAAACACACACACACACACACACACACACACACACACACACACACACACACACACACACACACACACGTCCAGATCGTATGTTTTCCTCCGCAGTCCAACAGTTAATTTCTCCTACACAACCCATTTAGTGTTCAGGAGTTGTTGGCTCCCACATCATGATTACGTGACACACACACACACACACACACACACACACACACACACACACACACACACACACACACACACATACACGCAGACACACACACACGCGCATACACACACACACACACACACACACACACACACACACACACACACACACACACACACACACACACACACACACACACACACACACACACACACACACACACACACACAGCTGATCAATAGCAAAGTCGGTTTCTAACACTAATTCATTTTCTAGTACCTACCTGGTTTCTAAAAATTAATAGGTTTCTAACATCCAACTGGCTTCTAACACCCAAATAGTTTCTAACAGCCCTTGGTCTCGCCCACACAGGAAGGGTCTGGCGGAGTCCACGCCCTGACGTTGACAAATGCATATAAATATTTATAACGTGCTAAATACAAAGCAGCTACAATTAACAGAATTAATGGAGACATCCTATGTACGTAATTAAGTAGAGTATGTATAGTGCCTTGCTGGTGGCAGTGGTGGTAATGGTGGTAATGGTGGTAGTGGTGGTAATGGTGGTAGTGGTGGTAATAGTGGTAGTGGTGGTAATTGTTGTGATGGCATTAGTGATGGTGGTAACAGTAGTGATGGTAATGGTGGTAGGGGTGGTGATAATGTTATTGACAATACTGGTTGTAATGGTAGTGATGGTAATGGTGGTGGTAATAGTGGTGGTAGTGGTGATGATGTTTGAGATGGAGGTGGTAGTGAGGGAGGGTGTTGGTAGTGGTGAGGATGATGGGGGTACTGGTGGTAGTTACGGTAATGTTGGTCGTGGAAATAATGGTAGTGGTGGTGGTAGTGGTGGTGTAGGCACTAACGATGCTTGTATTGGTGAAAGTTACAGTACAGGTACTATGAATACCACTGTAAGTTAGGGCTGGCTGGTACACCTGAGAGTCAGCCAATTAGTGTACTTCAGCACCTGTACTGTACTAATATCCTAACTGTTGTTGACGCTTTATTTCTTTGGAGTTGTTCATAAGACTTGTTTAATGACCTTGTTAATTTTGTTATTGTTGTTGTGTTGTTGCTACAGGAGTTTTAATGAATTTAAGGAGTTGTTGTTGTTGTTGTTGTTGTTTATTTCGTTTTAATTCACTCAATTTGCTGTTGTTGTTGTTGATACTGCTAATATTACTGTTGTTTTAATGTAATCAATTTGATGTTATTATAATTATTATTATTATTATTATTATTATTATTATTATCATTGTTATTAATATCATCATCATTATTATTGTTATCATTATCATTATTATTACCATTATATCTCAAGTGCTTCTATGCATTACAAAAAAACAGCAACAGGATCGGAAAGACATTATACTCGAGGAATTTTATTTATTTTTTCCCCCGCGGCGGAATATTTAAGAGGACAAAGTTGTAATATTCTTTCATAATAAGAAAAAAGTTTTTAGGGTGCAGAGCAAACGCGGCACTTTGGCCGGGGGTGAGGGGGGTGGTAACGAGGTATAGATGAAGGTGGGGGTAGGGGGTGGGGGAGGGAGGATGCGAGTGTGAGAGAGAGAGAGAGAGAGAGAGAGAGAGGGGTAAACAAATAAACAGATGGTACAAAGTCTGACAGCGAGAGTATGAAGCTTGATAAAACAAAACATAAAGTGATCGTAAAACCCTGAGTTCAGACCTCCTAACTTACCACTGTCAGGTGAACAAATCCAATGGAAAAAGAATGTAAAATTATGGATTGAACACGACAACACAAGTACAGTAAGAGGGTACAATAACAGCTATAGAGAATAAAATAATTAAAATTTTACATATAGAGCAGGTGTCTATGTTATTATAGAGGTCAATTGGGGATTTAGAGCAAAAAGTCATGTAAAAGTGAACCTCCGGATAAAGTACTCAACTAAGATCCTTCACCCTCTCCCCCTCTTGCAAAAATGAACCCCTACTAATTTTTCCCCTCCCCTCCCCCCATGGTAAAACCCCTCCATCCCCCCTTACCTCCCATGGTAGACAGAACCCCGAATAAATCCCCAGTACAGTATCTAGGTTCTTGCAAGATTTGAACCCCCCTCTCCGCTCCCTCCCCCTCAGTAACTCACCTCCGGGGTTCGTGCTGGAGCAGTAGCATTAGAACGCAATATATGCCCAAGCTGGTCCCAGGAAGACAGTTTTAAAGCAATTATTATATGATATATTACACAAGGAGAGACCTGCCAGAGCGTAACTCACCACATTAAAGAGAGATGAATGGTACAGCGACATGCCACCAAAATAAACACGTCTGGCTGGGGGATATTAGGCAAATGGTCCTGATTTTAATTTGTGGCACTGGAGCAATTGTGTATTAGGGTGGGGGGAGAGAGGAGGGGTGGGGAGAGGAGGGGGGTAGAGGGGGAGAGGAGGGAGGAGGGGGAGTAGAGGAGGGAGAGGAGGGGTGGGGAGAAGGGGAGGAGGGTTTTGTGGTAGTTGCATGCATATACACGGAGATATAGACCCAGATAAATACTTAAATAGACGTAGATGTGTGTATATGTATATATGTTTAGTTCATGAATAAAGACACACACACACACACACACACATACACCATTCCCTAGTTTTCCCAATCACTCGACACTTTCCCCTCACTCGACACTTTCCCCCTCACTCCCCGACACTCCCTTCTCGACACTTTTCCCTCACTGACACTTTTCCCCTGACACTCGACACTTTCCCCTGACACTTCCCTCACTCGACACTTCCCCCACTCGACACTTTCCCTCCTCGACACTTCCCTCCTCGACACTTCCCCCCGACACTTTTCCCCTCACTCGACACTTCCCTCCTCAGTGCCCTCCTCGACACTTCCCCTCCTCGACATCGACACTTCCCCCGACACTTTCCTCACTCCTTGCTTGCAACTAATGATGACAAGTCCTTCATTTCTTGTTAAGTAGCTCAACCAACCTCTCATCCTAGTTATTCATTTTACTTGTTTTTTGTTTCTCACATACTTTAGCTGCACTCTGCAAAATTGCTTGCATTCTTAAACTGCCTTCATCCATCTTCGACTTCTTTCAGTTCATCCTTGTTTACGTGTGCTGTGTCCACCTTCTCTCGATCATTGTTTTAAATCTGTCTTTGTTATTGTTTGAGTTTGTTTATTTTTACAACTCTAATTTGTTTTTGTTTATCATCATTGATTATTCTCTTTCACTGTTTTTGTTAGTTTTGAAATCATAATTGTCACACACACACACACACACACACACACACACACACACACACACACACACACACACACACACACACACACACCAATTCATCTCACTACCTTCTGTAATAATCCAGTGTTTATAAACCCAAAATGCAATGAATTAACTCAAGCCTGTGTAAAAAGAAAAAAAATGTTTTATCGTGAATTCAGAAAAGAATAAATTCAGAAAGGTTTTAGAAATTATATACAAATAACAACACCAACATTAACCTCTAAATACCAAACCTATTTAATGTTGCTTTCCTTACTAACTACACACATTGCAAACCAAATATATTCACTTATGGTAATTTCTCCCTCCCCCCCCCTTCCCCCTTCGTATTTTACCGCTAAAGAACAATTTTCAGGAACATGCAGCAGGTAGTTGGAAGGAAGGAAGGAGAGAAGGTGGGAGGGAGGGAGGAAGGAAGGAAGGAGGTTGATTTTCTTCATATATTTTAAGTATTTTACGCGTTAATTTACTCTATTAATAATTTGAACTGAGGTTGTGTCACCGTCAGTAATCAACAGGAGATTAAACCCAGGAAATAAAAAGATACACGTCCATAATTTTCGTTGTTTCATTAAAGAGATTTGGCGTTATAAAAAAAACACACAAAAACAAAAACAAAAACACTGACATGAAATATAGCGTATCATCCACCCAGTTAGTTTAACACGCGTTGATGTAGACATTAATACTCTTTGTGTATTTGTGTACATAATCACTTAGAATGTGTAATGGTACATGCTGTAGATAATGGCAGTTACAGGTTAAAGCAGGATAGAGCAGGACAGAGCAGAACAGTCACGGGCTTAGGCACGATAGAGCAGGGTAGACACATGCTAGAACAGGGTAGTGCAGGACAGTTACATGACAGAGCAGGACAGTCACAGGATAGAGCAAAATAGAGCAGGGTAGACACATGCTAGAACAGGGTAGTGCAGGACAGTTACATGACAGAGCAGGACAGTTACAGGACAGACCAGTACAGTTACAGGATAGAGCAGGGCAGAGTAGGACAGTTTCTAAACCCGTTAATCAAAACTTGTGTGGAGTTGCAGGACTCAGCCAGTGGACGGCAACTCTCTCTCTTTGACAGCTCGACAGCGATTAGCGACGGGTATTGAACACCAAAGGTTACGCTGTCACCACCACCAGGCTACAGCTGGCACGAGTAAGCTACAGTTGCCACGGTTAAGGTACAATTTGCCAGGCTATGGTACAGTTGGGACAGTTATGACACAGTTGGCATGTCTAAGGTACAATATGCAAGGTTATGATACAGCTGGGGTGATTAAGGTACAATTGGTACAGTTAAGCGACAGCAAGTATGACAAAGGTAAGTTTATCATATTCCAGACAGCCACCAATACCAGACACAGTCAACAACCAGTCACCACAACCAGGACATAGTCACCAAACAGCCAGTCACCACGACCAGTCACAAAACAGCCAGTTAACACGATTAGACAAGTTACGAAACAGTCTAGTCCAGTCACGACAACCAAGACACAGTTACCACACAACCAGTCACCAGACACCCACCACGACCAATCACCATTAAGCGCACCATTACGACCTTTTTTCTCAAATGGTAACTTAACAGTGTTGTGGGCGTCCATGAGGGGGCTCTACTTACACTCCTACACCCTCTTAAGTGTCAAGTGTCGTAACGTAAGCGAGTGACTTCCAGGAGGCGCCGTTCACTGCCAGCCTCGAGGTGATGATGATATTATAATGTATTGGCTTTTTACAGTAAAACCTCCATATAACGGACTTCTTTCTCCATATAATCCGTTAGATGGGGGTTTTCATATTTAACAGACCCTCTATATAATGGACTTTTATCTATATAGTTTGTTATATCTAGGTTTCATATCTAACGAACCCTCGATATAACGGACTTTCCCCTCTATATAGTCCGTTAAATAGAGGTTTTACTCTACTACGCTTTCTGTTGATGTAATAATGTATAAATGTATTTCAACAATTAAGGTTTTTATGCACGTATTCTAGGTTAGTAAATGCACAAGTCCCTCTTGAGAATAACATGTAATAGAGGAGGAAAAAGTTGAAATGATAATAATATTAATAGTGATAATGAAAAAAAATAAATAAATAATAAATAATAAATAATAATAATAATAATAATAATAATAATAATAATAATAATAATAATAATAATAATAATAATAAAAAATAAATAAAAAATAAAATAATAATAATTATCCCTAACATTTTATTTCTCAGAACTAGGTACATAAAACAGTGAATCCCAGAGCATAAATATATTACCAATAGCTATAACCCAACCCATTACACCACATTACAATACAATATGTCGGTTAGTTCTTGCCTGGAAATTATAATTAAATCTCGTATGAATGCTGAGTCACTTTTTTGGGGTGTGGAATTTTATGACCAAACATTACAGAATTTTCAGGTAAATGTTCTTCCTGTGATGTTAATGAGAAAAAGAAAATGAGTTTAAAGGGTCATTATTAGAGGTGTTGTGTGTGTGTGTGTGTGTGTGTGTGTGTGTGTGTGTGTGTGTGTGTGTGTGTAATGGGCTCTATAACCAAAATAACAAAGATATAGAGCGATAGAATTTTGTAAAAGGGCAAATTAAAATATGAATTAAAGAGATAGAGTTAGAGTTTTGTGAAGGAACTATTTAGAGCAGGAAGTAAACTGAGGGACTAAATATATAGTTAAAAAATAGACTTATATATCAACCAGAAGGAGTTAGAGTGAACTACAGCTGTTATACCTAAAAAAAAAGTAATTACGAAAGAATAAAATAATAATACACTGGATTAGGACAGGTATTGCAGGATCACGGTATAACGCGATTACTGATGTTGAATTCTTGACTAGTGATTGAAAAGCCATAGGTGAAATAATCATCAAATTCGACTAACCAGTTTCTCTGAGAATAAATGAATTTCCATCTACTATTACCCACCCACCTCTTGTTTCTACTACTACTACTACTACTACTACTACTACTTACATCTACACTACCACCACTACCACTCTCCTATTCTCCTACTATAACCACCCACCCACACCACCACCACCACCACTCCACACCACCACTAGAACCACCCACACCACCACCACCACTCCACTCCACACCACCATCACCACTAGAACCACCCACCCACAGTACCATCACCACTCCCCTCCACACCACCACCACCACTACCACCACCACCACCCCCTCCTTTATTTTTACCATCAACATTGCCTTGAGGTCTGAACCCTAATTAATATTCCAGGAATGTTTATGGCCCGTAATCTCTCCAGGACTCCTCACTTCTCTCAACTTACCAAAGCACTTCCCCCTCACTCCTCCTCTCCCCTCTCAGGAAAAAAATACACCTCGCTCCTTCTTTCCTGTCGAGTCCCTAATTTTCCCTGCTCTCAACTTCTTCCTCCCTGTTGGTATTAATCAGGAACTCTCCTCATATCCTACGTAGGATTTTCCTCAGTTCCACCACCCTGTTAGGACTCTGAGACAAACGTTTGATCAATGGTTTATATATTTTTGTTTGTTTTGGTGTGTGTGTGTGTGTGTGTGTGTGTGTGTGTGTGTGTGTGTGTGTGTGTGTGTGTGTGTGTGTGTGTGTGTGTGTGTGTGGGTGTGTGTGTGTGTGTGTGTGGGTGTGTGTGTGTGTGTGTGTGTGTGTGGGTGTGTGTGCGTGCGTGCGTGTGTGTGTGTGTGTGTGTGTGTGTGTGTGTGTGTGTGTGTGTGTGTGTGTGTGTGTGTGTGTGTGTGTGTGTACAACGTTTGTAACATTCTTGCTAGACTGTGGAAAGTGTATAACATTCTATTACGTCTACGGAAAATACCTACCATTTTTCAAAGAATGCGAAACGCTCCTGAAATTCTATCAAGACTTTGCAACGTTTTTGTCAATCTCCCAAGTCTAATAAAACGTTTCTCCCATTCTCTCGGTATTGTACAACGTTTGTATCATTCTCCAAAAATAGTGTAACATCTCCATCCACCAATCAGGTCGAGCTATACACTTGTTATCGTTCTTACTGACACAAGAGCTTTAAGTTCTCGGAGTTACAGGAAAAACATTATAATATTTTTTTCCCTCAGTCTAAGGTCAAGGTTTCCATAAAATTGAATCCAACTCCAAATAAAAAAATACATACAGTGTCATTGAAAAAAAATACTCAAATTATATTATATCGTTTTATAAATATATAAAGAATATTTATATAATTGGGGCAGAATTCTTTTCCCGTAGCCGTGTATATTATTGAAAACATGGACGGTAATTTTATTATCAAATTCATATTTTGATAATTTGGGTAAAGAGAAATAGGCGAGAGAGACAAATAGATTGAGAGACAGAAACAAGACAGTCAGATCAAGGGAGAGAAACAGACAGAAACAGACAGACAGATAGATAAAAAGAAACAGAAAAGAGACAAAAAGACACAGACAGACAGACAGAGACAGACAGGCAGGCAGACAGAGAAAAAAAGACAGACAAACTAAAATACAAACATATAGAGAAGAGAAATAAAATAAAACACAGAGAAAGAAATGATGAGAGAACCAGAAATAGAAAATAATAAACGAGACAAAAAAACATGATATATTAACAAATAAATGCCACACTGAAAGCAAAAATAAACACAATACAATACCCACAATATTGTCTCAGATGACTGTCCCTCCTCACAAGACTCTCAGATTTTCTCACAAATCTCTCGCTATAGCTACACCTCCTGATGCTATCTCGTATTACTGTCCAATATGAGACTGTCACACTGTCTGTCTTTCCAGGATACCTAGAGCGTGAATTTGTTCTACATATGAATGAGAGAGAGAGAGACACACAGTTATATTATCGTAAACACAGAGAAAAAAAAGACAAAATGGGAAGGAGTGAGGGATAGAATAAAGGAGAGAGAGAGAGAGAGGGAAACATACTTGAACACACAACACATCCAACATATATGAATGACAATCAATGGAAAAAGAACCGAATCGACTCTTTGACTTTGAACGCTAAAAGAGACAAAGTCATTAGATAACAGATTGAATTTGATGGAAACCCTATCATGAAAGACATAGAAGGAGAATACTGAATGATGAAGGGGAGAGGAAAGAGGGACGAGAGAAGTAGGATCATTGATAAGCATACGTGTGTGTGTGTGTGTAGATAGGATGTGTCAAGGCAGGAGTGGAACGACATAGCCAGAAATAGGGGGAGTATTCTCTTGGTTGACTGACATGGCTTTTGTTAAGTGTGTGTGTGTGTGTGTGTGTGTGTGTGTGTGTGTGTGTGTGTGTGTGTGTGTGTGTGTGTGTGTGTGTGTGTGTGTGTGTGTGCGTGTGTGTGTGTGTGTGTGTGTGTGTGTGTGTGTGTGTGTGTGTGTGTTAGGTTGGGTTAAGGTGAGGAGGAGTTGGTGAGACTATAATGATGAGGATTATAGTAATGAGTCTTATGAATTCCCCAGAGACGTCAAAATAAATATAGTAGGGGACAGAACACAGCCTTGGGACACACCTGTAAAACTCTTCATAAGATAATTTAATGATTTATTATATAGTATTAAGATCATATTAGGGAAGTTTACGGGAAAAAAAATAATGCCAAATTTTATCAGGTTTAAAATATTTCGTGAGAGAGAGAGAGAGAGAGAGAGAGAGAGAGAGAGAGACCAGAACAAATGTAATGTTAACGTTGGTGGAATTACGGTGAAATGATTTAGCTAAGAACAGTAAAAGCTTTGTCCTCGTCTGAGTGCGTGTTGTAGTGACTGTGATTTGGGAGTGTGGAAATTCCTCTTTGACTTGTACTGATGTGTGTTTGCATTAGTTACGTGCTTGTGATGAATGACTTAAGGTTTGTGTTGCTTGAAGATACAAGTTTAATGTATATTTTATAACTTTCTTTGTTTGTATTATGTGGAAGCAACATAACGGACTTTTCTCTGGATATAACGGATTTTTCTCTGGATATAACGGACTTTTCTCTCGATGTAATCCGTTAAATGAGCGATAGGGGTTTCACATCAAATGGATAATTCAATATAACGGACTTTGATCTCTCTATAGTTCGTTAGTTGGAGGATTCATATATAGTGAAGTGGATGTAACCTACTTCTCTCTTGATATAATCCGTTCGATGGGAGGTGACATATCTAATAGACCCTTGATATAGCGGACTTTCCTCTTTATATAGGCTAACATGACCTTGGTGAAGAGGCAGCTCGTGTACACTAAAGGGAAAAATAAAATGTGGAAAGAATTGTTCTGTTTCAACTGACGGCGCCAGAAATTTTCCAGTAACTGTTATGGTTATTATTACTAAGCAGCAATAATAATAATAATAATAATAATAATAATAATAATAATAATAATAATAATAATAATAATAATAATAATAATAGCTTTATTTTGTAAGATAAATAATAAGAATTAAATTGATAACTTAATATATTTATCTGGGATCATTTATATAATTTATAATTCTTCTCGTGTATAAATAATAATAATAATTGGCCATTCGTCTTGTGATGACTCTATTAGGAATTAATTTCATGGCTGTCTCTTTGTCCCACACGAAACAGTCTCCCAATTTCATCTGGCATAAAACTGTCTCAAAATATTGCTTCACTCGACCCCCGTCTCAAAATATTGCTTCACTCTACCCGTGCCACAATACTGTTTCACTCAGCCTGTCTCAAAATACTGCTTCATTCGAGCTGTCGCATAATATTGCTTCACTCAACCTGTCTCAAAATATTGCTTCACTCGACCCCTGTCTCACAATATTGCTTCACAATGCTGTCTCGTAACATAATGTCTCTCATTATTTGCTGATACGAGACTGTCTCACTATATTATCTCATAAGTAACTGTCTCATGATATTGTTCTCAGTTGACAGTGTCTGGCGTTGGTGTTTTACTGTATGTGAAACTGTCCCACATATCTGTCTGGATTATTGTCACAACGTTATACTGTCTTAATGTCACTGTCTCATCATACTACAACATAACACTGTCTCACCATACCGTCTCAAATGACAGTCTCACAATACTATCTCAAATGACACTGTCTCGAAACATCTGAAACAGGTAGGGAATTGCTTTTCTTTTCTTTCTTTTTTTTCATACAATTCACTCACTTGAAAACGACTTACACATAAACGAGATACGACATATCCATTATTCTGAATCCTTCCAAAAGTCTCGTTGCTTCGTAAATCTCGTTTTGCATGAAATAGCTCGCTCACAAGTCTGTTTCACATGATGCTATCTCTCAAATGTGGTCTCAAAAAGAAAATGGTTTCATAACATGGTATTATATGACAGTCATATGAGTCCTATGACAGTCTTATGACAGTTCTTCTGGAAGGTGTGTCGTGTAACTGTTTCAGGAATGATGTGATATTCTCTCGCAATTCAACTTCATATACGAAATTGTTCCTGGTATTTTTTGATGGGAAAGAGAGATAAATAGAGTGAGAGATATGTAGTAAAGATAAGCACAGAGAGAGATGAGGATGAACGAGAACGGCAAAAAGAGAGAGAAAGAGACAGTAGAGAGAAAAAGAGAAAGCGAAAGAGAAAGGAAGTGAAAATAGAGAACGAAAAAGAGAGAAAAAGAGAGAAAAAGAGAGAAAGAGAAAAAGAGATAGAAAATGTCTAACATATTACATACTAAGTGCCCCATATAACACACTGGGGACGTTGCATTACTGAAGAATGTTTCATATATTCTCACAAAGTCTCACAAGACAACGACTCACAAGAGAGCACTTATGAGAAAATATGCAATAAAAATAATATCACCCATTATAGAGCTTACATAGTGCTTGAGTATAGCTTACATAGAGCTTGAGTAGAGCTTAAATAGTGCTTGAATATAGCTTATATAGAGCTTGAGTAGAGTATATTATAACACCATTTCACAGGTCAGTGTTTCGGAGCGTCCCACATCAGCTCATATGAGTCACGGTCAAACATACTAAGTTCAGGACTCAAAAAACCTCATTATGAGTCACGATCAAACATACTAAGTTCAGGACTCAAAAAACCTCATTATGAGTCACGATCAAACATACTAAGTTCAGGACTCATAAAACCTCATTATGAGTCACGGTCAAACATACTAAGTTCAGGACTCATAAAACCTCATTATGAGTCACGGTCAAACATACTAAGTTCAGGACTCATAAAACCTCATTATGAGTCACGGTCAAACATACTAAGATCAGGACTCATAAAACCTCATTATGAGTCACGATCAAACATACTAAGTTCAGGACTCAAAAAACCTCATTATGAGTCACGGTCAAACATACTAAGTTCAGGACTCATAAAACCTCATTATGAGTCACGGTCAAACATACTAAGTTCAGGACTCATAAAACCTCATTATGAGTCACGATCAAACATACTAGATCAGGACTCATAAAACCTCGTATGAGTCACGATCAAACATACTAAGTTCAGGACTCAAAAACCTCATTATGAGTCACGGTCAAACATACTAAGTTCAGGACTCATAAAACCTCATTATGAGTCACGGTCAAACATACTAAGTTCAGGACTCATAAAACCTCATTATGAGTCACGGTCAAACATACTAAGTTCAGGACTCATAAAACCTCATTATGAGTCACGGTCAAACATACTAAGTTCAGGACTCATAAAACCTCATTATGAGTCACGATCAAACATACTAAGTTCAGGACTCATAAAACCTCATTATGAGTCACGGTCAAACATACTTAGATCAGGACTCATAAAACCTCATTATGAGTCACGATCAAACATACTAAGTTCAGGACTCAAAAAACCTCATTATGAGTCACGGTCAAACATACTAAGTTCAGGACTCATAAAACCTCATTATGAGTCACGGTCAAACATACTAAGTTCAGGACTCACAAAAGCTCATTATGAATCGAGACTAAAGACTCTTTCATACTAAGACTCTTTCATACTAAGACTCTTTCATACTAAGACTCTTTCATACTAAGTCTCTTTCATACTAAGACTCTTTCATACTAAGTCTCTTTCATACTAAGACTCTTTCATACAGTCTCAGAAAACGACAACTCAAATATGTGTTTTTTTTGCACGTAGTCAAAACAGCGTCATTGACTTCTTTCCTTGTTCAGATTAGGTAGTAAAAGGTTTTCCTGGATGTGAACGAGTCTCTTAAGATTTACGTATGAGTGTTACTCTCTCGCTTATAGTGCACGAGTCCTTACTCACTCGTTCACTCTCTTTCTACACGTTAACGCGAGGTCGTCAACGCCATCGAAAATCAATTCATTATACACTTACATACAATACACACTTATATTCACTATCAGAAGGTTTTTGTTTGCAGTAATTTGCGTATTTGCCACGTTCAAGGTAACAATCATACATACATACATAGTTACAAACACATACACGCATACAGACATTCATCCATTCACACGTCAATACGCCCGGTCCTCAAAGTCATTGGAAATCACTATATATGTACACACATTCACAATCGGGACCTGTTTTTTTTGTGTTTTTTTGCAGTTATTCGTTTAGGTGACAAGTCCACGAAAGACACACACACACACAAACACAAACATACACAGAAATATACACACAGAGAAACACACACACACACACACACACACACACACACACACACACACACACACATCACACGCTGTCATGAACTCAGCCAACTAACCCATAAACAGAAATTCAACATCAAACACTGACCAATTTGGAATTTAATAAAGCGGTGAGGATTCTTCATAGAGTCATTCAGTTCATATAAATACGGGAAGGTAACCATGTCAATGTTATACATACATACATACATACATACATACATACATACATACATACATACAAACACACTCATACACACACACAGATATATACATCACACACACACACACACACACACACACACACACACACACACACACGTATAAACTACGACAAACGTAGAAATATTTCCTCTACAAGTATTTTTTTTCCTGAGGTTGGAGAGCGCTGATTGGCTGACGCTCACTTGTCATGTACACCAATCAAGGCGCTTATTTGATTAGTGTGTCATGTTGTTATTCCAGCTTCTGTGTGTGTGTGTGTGTGTGTGTGTGTGTGTGTGTGTGTGATAACCCCTCAAATATACACAAGAAACATTATATACATTCTAGTTTAATACAGTGACAATGTTCTCCTTCCTGACACTCTAACCCAACTACCTGAGCTGAGAGAGACACAAAGGTGTTCTTCTACTTAACTAACAATAACAGTCAACAGTTAATGGAGGACCCGTAAGACTCGCTCTCTTTCCCACCACCAGTATGAATAGTCCAGGTAGAAGTAAAACTGGACTCTCCCACCAAGTCCTGTTTTGCTGGTCATGAATCACTGAAAACACACACACACACACACACACACACACACACACAGACACAGACACAGACACACACCAACTCATCAGTCCTCAGATCATCCACCATCAGTAGTACAGGTAGAAGCCCCGCAGGTAATTAGTCCTTCAGGTGAAATTGTCCCATAAAATGTGTCACTGTGATGGGGGGGGGTAACGCCAGACACTGTTGATTGCTCGTGCTGGCGCTGTGTCTTTTCTCTTTTAGTTATTGTGTTTTGTTCGTGTGTCTGTAGCGTTACCATCTTTCCCTTGTGCCTTTTTACCTCGTGCAACTGTTTGTGGAGAGGGTTGTGGCGCGGCAGTGAGAGGGCGTTGAGAGGGACATGAAAGGGCCATGAAAGGGAGGCGAGAAGGACGTCAAAGGATTATTTGAGAGCTGTGAGAAGGACGTGAGTGTTGTGAGAGGGACGTGAGAGGTCCACCAAGAGAGGTCTACCACGAAAGGGACGTGAGAAGGACCATGTGAGGGACGTGAGAGGGATCATGAGAGGGACGTGGAAGGGACCATGAGAGGAGAGGGACGTGAGAGGAATCATGAGAGGGACGTGAAAGGGACCATGAGAGGAGAGGGACTTGAGAGGGACCATGAGAAATATATGGGCCTTGAGAGAACTAACAGAACCATGAGAAGGCCAGGGAGGGGAAGTCATAGATGGAGGGCCGTCCGAGGGCTCTGAAAAGGTCGTAATAAGAGATTATATGAAAGAGCCTTGAGAGGAGGTCAGTACCCACCTTGTTTAGTGGCTGGTGGAGGCTGGCTGACACTTCCCTTGCTGACATCCACATCAAGGTTGCCTCCTACGCAGTGTGTGTGTGTGTGTGTGTGTGTTTGTGAATGTATGTCTGTTTGTATCTGCGAGTGTGTGTGTGTGTGTAATTCGCCTACGTCCCACTTCGGTTCACAAAGAGAATATTCAAGTAGATTTCGGATCTCACTGATTATATTTTTTGTGGGAGAGTCTGGGTATAACTTGTTGATACTGTAATATATTTATTTTTCAAACTTAAACGCAAGACAAGAATATTGACTTTTACAGAGTATATAAAAGAACACTTACAATCGACCGAATCATAAAACTGGCATAAAAGTTTTTTGACAACAGTTCTGTCATAATTCGCCTTGAGAATCACAATCTGGATTATAAGTTAAACCAGCGTTAATTTGGGTAGCTTAAGCATCAAACTGAGAACACGTTCGTTTACATCCACTAAGGTACACGAATTCTCCCGTCCTGGGCGTCGAACTCAGTCTCGGCACAAAGTTAAGTCAAGGAGCGAAATATTGCAGGAGCGAAGGGTCGACACCCCCTCTCACCACGACGGTCGCAGCAACACTGAGCTTCACTGTACTCCCCAACCCGACCACTGCCTGCTGTCTGCCTGCCTGCTTGCCCCCCCTCCTGGCACTATGGTCTGGGTGCCACTGTTGCTGCTGTTGTTGGCACTGCTGTTGTTGCTGTTGTTTTCACTGCAGCTGCTGCATTTGTTGTCATGAACATTATTGTTGTCAATGCTACTGTTGTTACTGTTGAAGTCACCGATGGTGTTGTTTGGTGTCACTGCCCTCTTGCATTTCGTGTTCTTGTTGTCAGTACTACTTCAATTGTCAGTACTGTTATTTTCATCACTGTTACTGTTGATACCGTTATCATTGGTGCTGTCACTGGTGTTACTGCTTCTGTTGATAACACTATTGATGATGTCGCCACTAGTGTCAGTGATGGCATTACTGTCACTGTTGATGGTAATGCCACTGGTGTTGTTTACCGCTCATGTTGTCGCTCTTGCACTGCTTGGTGTCACTGGTGTCACTGTTGATCTGTGTGGTCACTCCTGTGTGTGTGTGTGTGTGTGTGTGTGTGTGTGTGTGTGTGTGTACCTGTTTGTTTCTGAATGTATGTATGTATGTGTGTATGTATGTATGTATGTATGTAAGAGACCCTACCCCTTCAGGACACACAGACAGCAGCAGCAGCGGGGAGAGCAGGCGAGGGAACTACAGGATACGAAATGATTGATTTGACAGCGGGAGCGTAAAGGG
The DNA here is from genome assembly GCF_018991925.1 of Homarus americanus. Taxonomy (NCBI): domain Eukaryota; kingdom Metazoa; phylum Arthropoda; class Malacostraca; order Decapoda; family Nephropidae; genus Homarus; species Homarus americanus. The sequence continues at coordinate 163,710 of NW_024742712.1, forward strand.
ACATTACTTCATTAAATGGTTCTGTCACCCTGGGGACATTAAAAGGAAGAAATACTTTACCATAAGGCACCATCGATGGAGTACATTAGTTTATTAAATGGTTGTGTCACACTCCCCTCCCCACCTCTCTCACCCGGCCCACCTCCTCTGTCACACCTCTCCCCACCTCTCTCACCCGGCCCACCTCCTCTGTCACACCCCCCCTCCTCCTCTCTCTCCCTTAGGTTATAAAATGGGCAAAATATTTCTCCCTAAAGACGCCATCGTTACAAATAATAATCCTATTCTTTGTTTTTTTTTACACGGAGATGATACCTTGATTTGTTGTTTACATGGAAAACACGCCTTGATTTCTTTGTTGTTTATACTAATCTATTTGTTTCTTTGTTTCTATGGTTTTATTTATCATTCTGAGTATTTTCTGAAACCCAAGCATAGTTTTACGGTCAAATGAGATACCAAAATACTTCTTTTCTACGTAAACATACAAATACTCATAGACGCTCTTGTTGTGTATGCGTTTATAACGATCCTTCTCTCACTCCTCCTCCCTGCTTCCTTCCCCTCTATCACCCCTTCCTTCTCTCTCTCTCCTCCTCCCCTCTTCTCTCCTCTCTCCTCCTCCCCTGCTTCCTTCTCCTCTCTCACTCCTCCCTTCCCTGCTTCCTTCTCCTCTCTCACTCCTCCCTCCCCTGCTTCCTTCTCCTCTCCTCCTCCCTCCCCTGCTTCCTTCTCCTCTCTCCTCCTCCCCTCTTCCTTCTCCTCTGCTTCCTTCTCTCTCCTCTCCTCTCCTGCTTCCTTCTCCTCTCTCTCTCCTCCCCTGCTTCCTTCTCCTCTCTCCTCCCTCCCCTGCTTCCTTCTCCTCTCTCTCTCCTCCCTCACCTGCTTCCTTCTCCTCTCTCACCCCATCCTTCTCCACTCTCACCCCTTCCTTGTCCTCTCACCATCCCCCTCCCCTCCTTCCTTCCTTCTCTTTCACTCCCATGTTTCACTACAATACATAACATTAAATAAGGTTCAACTTTGTCCTTCAGGTAAACTCTCTTACATACCAGCGAGCTCACACCACCAACTTGTCTACCTTTCAACAGTCTCTCTCAGATATCTGGTGATCCGCTCCTCTGCCCTGACTGGGAAACGCTGCCGCCGCCCTCGCTTCCTTGATACTTGAAATTCTGTGATGCCTTCCAGTTGTAGCCGTCTGACCGAACCTCACACCCTGATTCTCTCCCTTCTCCTCAACGTATTATTCTTTAAAATTTACCTTTCCTCATGTAGTTTCTCATTGTAGTTGTCTATATTTCATTTACATAAATATATTGATCTTTTATTCGTTTTCGTGATCAACGCAAACTTTTCCTCCAAAACCCAAGAAGTTAACTTTGCTATAATACTCACTCTAAATTTTTCTGATGTTTATATCTTTCGTATGCTGGATTGAGAGAGTCATTGATCAACAAGACTAACAAATATTCAAAACATCATTAGTAATAACTGCTATTAAGAACTGAGTCACGGATCTTACCCCCCCCCCTTCCTCTTCCTTATGTAAGTCAGCACCTATCGTCATTATCTTTTTGTTCACAGGTAATGCCAGCGGGTCTTGTAACACCTGTGGGTTATAGTGCCTTCTGGGAAAAACCTCCTCTTCCTCTTTAATTTTCTTCTACACCTCCTCCTCCTCTTCCTCTTCATTTTATTTCTATTCCTCCTCCTCTTCAGTTTTCTTCTACCCCTCCTCCTCTTCTTTCTCCTTTTCTTCTTTCTCCTTATCCTCTTCCTCCTTCTTCTACCCCTTCTCATCCTTTCCTTCTTATACCCCTCCTTCTCTTCCCCTTTTTCCTACCCCTCCTTCTCCTTCTTCCGCCGCTCCTCCTCTTCCTCCATCTACCCATCCTCCTCTTCCCCGTTCTCCTACTTCTCTTCCACCTTCTCTCTTTCACCCTCGTTCTCCTCCTCTTTACAAACCTGTTGACTACGACAAACATTTCACGTACACGGACCATTAGCAAAAAACAGGACATACAAACTCGTACTGACAAGCGCACGCCAGCAATTAGGATAATTTACCAGCTCACTCCCCCCTCCCCCTGCCCTCGGTGTGTGTGTGTGTGTGTGTGTGTGTGTGTGTGTGTGTGTGTGTGCGTGTGTGTGTGTGTGTGTGTGTAATGAATTCAATGTCAATAAACTATCCTCCTCCCGTGAAAAAAAACATCAGAATATTACAATCAAGAAAAACGTTTAAAAGAGTATTTTTTGTTTCTCCTCTCGACTAAAACCAGCGTGAAGAGGCGAGATCAGATTTCCTAAAAAAAATGAAACAACAGCACTCCACGATACAACACACACACACACACACACTACAACAAATACCTACATATATAAACACAGTGAAGTATGTTTTTCCACCCATGATAACTTTGTACTTTGATGCCGTGATGACAGGCTGAGTAATGGCGTCGTTATGGACACGAGCGGGTCTCCTTCACCAGCCTATTGATCATAACCAGAGCACACCAGCACCCCAGATTGATCACTACACAGTAATAACACCGCACCATGCACAGATTCAACACCCCGACATCAATACTGAAAATTGCACAAGATTTGCACGTTATTCAACTACATACTATAATCAACTCCACTTCTTAACACACATACTTGAAGGCACTGTTATTGAAGTTGTTATTTAAGTTGTTATTTGTAGTGTTATTGATCGATATTAAGGTGAGGAATTTTGAGGTCTTTTGTGTTATTCTTTACTTCATCAGGCGAGTGTTTACTATACTGTACCTGGGAGCTGGAGGTGTCAACTAACTCATAGCTAAAGATTTGTATATGTTTGTCGAGTCTTTGGTGAATATTGACTGGTTCTACCTGTTGTTGTATGTGGAGGGGTGCCTTGACCGAGTGGATATAGGACTCGTTTACACTCGAGGTATTCTACAGTTCACAATACCTGGCACACCTTGGTTAACCCTTTGAGTCCTGACGGATTAGTTCATCGTCGTCAAAGGGTTAAATACACACGTTTCGGTTAATTTTAAGTTTCATTCTGAGACACTGAACGCAATAGAGACTTAGGAGCCCTACAATTTATCCGTCTATAAACATATTCAGGTAAGGTCACTACTCAAAGTACGGTACAGTCACTCACAAAAGTCCTGTCGCCTCTCCCCCTGAACCACGAACCCCCGAGAGATTCAAACTCATGAATCCGAAGCATTTATAGACAGAACAATGTATCAGTCTACTGCTTCGGGTTCACGAGTCTGAATCTCTCGATGGTTCGTGGTTCAGGAGGAGAGGCGACAAGACTTTTTACCTCACCTGGTACCAATGACAGTAATATCCCCGAGTCCGAGAAGTAGGAGGTGACAGTTCAATCGGACGTGAGGCTTTAAATTAAGAGAATTATTAATTAGACTGAATTGGAGGGATAGACAGGAACAATCTAGCCTCGTTGGTCATTTAGAAGGATTTTGGCTGCAGTAAATGTCATCTGGCCACTGTTCTGAGAGCAGTGTGTGTGTGTGTGTGTGTGTGTGTGTGGTTAATAGAGTTGACATTCAGGTTATTGCAAATCATTCTGAAACGGAGGTCAATTCTTAAACCGTATCTGTGTTACCTTAAGCAGATTGTGAATTTATATTTAAATAAATTAGTTGGATTTATGGTAATATTAATCACTGGTTGAGTATGTTAATATCACGTAATGGGATCATTTAGATATTATTCATAATGTACTTGTTATTAATCTTTTATACACAGTTGTTATAATTATATGTATAAGTGTATGATGTATAGGCATGTATAATCTTATGTTGGGTTATTGTTATTGTATACATAAGTTATAGTTATCCTCCAAGTTAATTCTCATTCAAATTATGTCTTATATATTTTGCTATAATCTGCAAAGAACACGAGTGAAATATAGGGAAAATCATAGAGTTTATATATATGAAGAAAAAGTTAAATAAAATATACAGTAAAGAGTAATTTAGACATGTGTGGTTAAGTTCCTTTATGAAAAATGCGTCTGTGAAGAACAAAAAGGAATAATTGCGCTTTAAACACTTAAGAGAGACAGGAGGAAGGCGATATTAACTTGACAAGGGGGTAATTGTTAAGCTGAGAGCGCTCCCCTGACACACACACACACACACACACATTTAAGTCCTCCTATATATCATTGCCGGTTTTGTACACTTCTTTCTTTCCAAATAATTAATGACCATTTACTCGGCTGTGTACATATGTGTTGGGGATATTTTTGTCGGTGTTAACTACTGTGGGAATGACATTAATGGTGTCTGGGTCTCTTTAATGCCGCTGGTTCTCTGACGTATTTGTGCGTTAATTAAACTACTGGTGGTATGGCTGCCTCACGCCACCCACCAGCCAGGTATGAACGCCCAGGTAAACAGATGTAATTATCATATTTTTTTCTTCCCCAGGTAAGTCTCATAATTTTGCTAAATCACTTAGGATATTATTTCAAAGTAAGTATTATACATATTATTGCTTACCTAACTATCCCGAGGTGAAATATATTAATGTTTTTCTACTAAACAATTATATTTAGAAAACCAATTGCATGTAACCTAACCTAACCTAACCAACCATGCATTAATGAACTATAAATTCATAAAGGTATTTCTAAAGTCAGGAATTCATTTAACAGATCAATATTTCATGTTAGACTAAAGAACTTTGACTGTCTTGTAACGCCAACAGCCAGTCCGGTATACAGTGAGTACTGTCACTGTAATGGTAGTGAGTGTTCGTTAAGCGAGTAAGCGAAGCCGTATTAAGTGCTCCTCGCTATATGTAACCTCAATTTCTGGAAGGAGGAGGAGGAGGAGGGTGTGTTATTCTCATGCCTGAATATCTCACCAGATGGCAGCCTACCAGAGCTAATTATTAACACACACACACACACACACACACACACACACACACACACACACACACACACACACACACACACACACGTTATAGGGAGGTTTCACTGTATAGCATTTGATAATTGGCCAATCTTAAACGAGGTCACTGATTGGCTGTGTTTGCATGACGTCACAAAGTCCTCCATTTACTTTTTGGTTGTAAATTACCCAACTACATTATACACTGGATGGTATTAATCATACAAACTCCAGTAATGTGTTTTTTTCCTCTCCTCGTGTAATGAGATAATTAGCTGATCCCAACTTTTCATTTATTTACTTGATATTTTTTTTATTTACTCAACGATGAAAAAATAATAATCTGCAGTTAATTCGATTTTCTGATTTTTTTGATCAGGTAAAATATATAACATTTTTGTATTAATTTACAGAAGTTGTTTGTTGTCTACAGTAAACAGGTAAAGAAATAAGAAGTAATAAAGATGGTTATTAACTCAGGCAGATAATATAGCTTGATCCAGCTCTAGTATCGGCCAACAATAGTCTGTTGACATGGTAAATAATAATTATCGTCTTGAGAAATGTTAAATTACTTTCAAAGTCATTATTGAATATTGTATTAAAAAAGACCAAATAAATAACAAAACTACCACACGAATACCTGGCCAATACACCTAATAATTACCTCCATAACACATAACATAAGATAACAGAAGATAACATAGTACAACATAACACAACATAACATAACATAACCCCCAACAAACACACACTCTCTACCACACTCTCTACCACACTCAACACCAAAATATTTACAAACAATCCCTTCTGACTCTCTTTACGCCATCCATAGATTATTAAGAGCCTCGAGGATAAACGTCCGTGTTGAAAGATACAATGAACACTTTGATGGTGGTGGTAGTAGTAGGTTAGCAAGCCAGCACACCAAGCTAGTACACCACTACCAGTACACACCTCGTTAGTACACCCCACACCAGTACACACCCAGCTAGTACACCCCACACCAGTACACACCCAGCTAGTACACCCCACACCAGTACACCCCACACCAGTACACAGCTAGTACACCCCCACCAGTACACCCTAGTACACCCCACACCAGTACACCCCACACCAGTACACCCCACACCAGTACACACCCAGCTAGTACACCCCACACCAGTACACACCACGCTAATACACACACACACAGCTATTACACACCCCGTTAGTGCAGGTAAACAGTAACACGGGGCAGCAGGTAAATACCATTGACGTGTGATTAATTTTACTACCTAATGCACTATTTTTTTTTTGCAGTGTTCAGCTCTGTGACTAAAAACACAACACACACACACACACACTAACGTATGCGTCACCAGCCTGGTCGTCTTCTCTCAACTCCACCCAACAACGTCAGCTAGAGAAGGTACAGAAAAGGGCCTGGAGAATCATGCTCGGCGCAGAATACTCCGGCTACACGAACGCTCTCTCCACCCTGGAAATGCCATCCCTCAGTGACCTCCACCACCAAGCACTGGAAAGGTTTGGCCGTGGACTACTGCACCACCCTCGTCATCGCCACCTCCTGCAGCCCCCCACCCAACTCGTGCAGTCCGCCACTACAACAAAATTCAGCCCATAAGAGCCCGCACCGATAGATAATAAGAACAGCACCATCCCATCTATTGTTAAAATAATAAACAACTCCTGATTTATGTACTGAACAGCCCTGTAAATGTATTCAATGCATATTATATCATTATGTCTAAATCTAATGTAAGTCTGTATATTTTCAGCCACCGGCTGCAACTCTATTAATAAACCGTTTATTATTATTATTATTATTATTATTATTTACACACACACACACACACACACACACACACACACACACACACACACACACTACTATTGGTATTCTTCATCAAGATTACATGAATATCTGTCGGGATATTTAATGAACCCGAAATCATCTAGAAATTTGTTGTATCTTGTAGTGAATAAATGACTGAAACGAGAGGCTGTTACATACACCCTGGCCGTGATGTTTGAGAGAGAGAGAGATTTACAACTATTATTACTCTTTAGTGAACTCAACTTTCACCTTGACCTTAATCCTGTATATTGACCCCCCCCCCCTACCCATTCCCCGAAGCAGTGTTACCAACTCTCGCTTTGAACTGGAATTCTGTCGGGCCAGTGAGTCGTGTATGTGAGCGGGTGTCAACATTGTTATTTTAATTTGTTATGTTTTTCCTATCTGCTGTATGTTCGTTCGGTAGTCAAGGTAATACTTATTGTGTTGTGTGTTGTTGTTGTTGTTGTTGTACTCATCTCAGGCAGGTAAGGTTCCCCAGGTGTAACATTAATCAGGGTAGCATAATATCCCCTGGTGTCTAATTTTGTGTCACTCTACCTTGTATTTTTCCCACCAACTTAATAAACAATTTTCACCCTATGATATAAATTACATTCTTCCTGTATCATAATATATTCGTGTAATATATATTCGGCTTAATTATACAGCTGTATCATAACCGTACCTTTGATGGATTACAAGTACTTCAGGTGCTATAAATGGGTTAAAGTGGTGTGTGTGTGTGTGTGTGTGTGTGTGTGTGTGTGTGTGTGTGTGTGTGTGTGTTTAGTTTTGCGTGTGTTTATATTATGAACGAATATTATTTATGAATACTACTACTACTACTACTATTACTAATAATAATAATAATAATAATAATAATAATAATAATAATAATAATAATAATAATAATAATAATAATAATAATAATAATAATAAAACAACGAAAACAACAATAAGAAGAAAGAAAGAAAAAAGAAGAAAAGAAGAATGAAGAAAGAAGAAGCCCCACAGGAAAATCAATATAAACAAAGTGTTCTCATTACCTGCCTGACACTTTATAAATTTGATCAGGTAGGCCGAAGTAAAGACGACAAGTACCTCATTGTTCTCTATCTACGATCCTAGACACGAGAGAGAGAGATAATGTATGTTTGTGTGTGTGTGTGTGTGTGTGTATTCCCATGATCTACACAGGCATTTGGATTCTCCAATACAACAATCAATACAACAACAATGAAAAACAACACCGCTTCTCCACCACACAACACCTTCTCCACCACACAACGCAGCCTTCTCCACCACACAACACCTTCCCCAACCACTAGCACAGCCACAGCTTTTACCACTTGCCTTCTCAACACACAACACCTTCTCCAGCACACAACACCTTCTCCAACACTGACACAGCTTCCCCAACACAACACCTTCTCCACCCACACAACACCTTCTCCACCACACAACACCTTCCCCAACTTGTACCTTCCCCCAACACACAACACCTTCTCCAACTTTTATACCTTCCCCAACACACAACACCTTCCCCCAACACACAACACCTTCTCCAACCACACACAACACCTTCTGCTCAACACACTTACCTTCCCCCAACACACAGCACCTTCCCCAACACACAACACCTTCTCCAACACACAACACCTTCTCCACCACACAACACCTTCCCCACCACACAACACCTTCTCCAACACACAACACCTTCTCCACCACACAACACCTTCTCCACCACACAACACCTTCTCCACCACACAACACCTTCTCCAACACACAACACCTTCTCCAACATGACATAATTGTGTTTTAGCTTCACCAACACCAAAAGGGGTAAACAAGAGACTTCCTTAACACGGGTCGAGGTAAACTTATGTCTCTCTCACCTAATGACATAAAGCTTTACCTTTTGCTCTCACTGCCTACAGTAACTTTGGTCCTCTTCTTCACAACACACCAAAATAAATACTGTGAGTTCTTACACATATAAAGAGACAGACAGACAGACAGACAGACAGACAGACAGACAGACAGACAGACAGACAGACAGACAGGCAGACAGACAGACAGACAGACAGACAGACACACACTTAGATAGACTGCTTGATAGATAGAAAAACAAATGATATGAGAGAGAGAGAGAGAGAGATGCACAACTATATATATATGGTTGGTTGGTGTGTGTGTGTGTGTGTGTGTGTGTTTGTGTGTGTGTGTGTGTGTGTGTATTTAGCCTCCCTACAGCAGATCAAGGGTAGACATGATTTAAGAATAAAGGAGACAACAGCTTTAAGTAGACCATAAACTGTGTATAAAGGTGACCTCTCCTCCCACACAAGCCTGGGATACCAGTATACCTGTCACACACACGCACACACACACACACACACACACATACACACACACACAGACACACACACACACACATCAACCATACCAAGACCATGGTTATGCACATCAACCTCTCCTCCGACATTGTCCCACCTCCTTCCATTACCCTAGGTCCGAACACACTCCAGGTTGTAGATTCCACGAAGCTCCTCGGCGTCACCATAGACAACAAACTAAATTGGAAACCACACGTCAGTGAAGTTGTCAAATCCTCCAGTTTCCGTCTCCACCTCCTCCGCCGACTCAAGTCCCTCGGAGTTCCTGCACACGAGCTCCTCAGTGTATACACAACATTCATACTTCCCAAGCTCACCTATGCCTCCCCCACCTGGTCTTCCTCCCTAAATGCCACACAACGTAAACACCTAGAAAAAGTGCAAAAGAGGGCATGCAAGATTATTCTCTCCCCTTCCTACTCCACATATCAAGAAGCGCTCAACACACTGACCCTTTCGACTCTCACTGACCATCACCACGGCCTCATCTGCAAATTTGGTAAGAAGCTTCTACACCATCCTCGACACCGGCCCCTACTACCACCTGAGATCCCCTGTCCGAGAATTGCTGTTCGACACCACAACCGCATCCAGCCCATACGTGCACGAACTGATCGCTATAAGAACAGCCCAGTCCCAACCATTGTAAAATTATCAATAACATGTAATAAATCAGTGTATTCACTCCCAGTAAACACTGCTCCCTACACTGTCACTATGTTGAAATGAACTGTAGTTTGAGCTGATCCCCATCTAAGTTACTATATGTCTTATTTGTGCTCACTTATGTCCTTGTATATTATTTGTAATTCGTAACCCATTCCCCAAATATGTAACTGTATATTTTCAGCCTTCTGGCTGTAAGCTCTTTCAATAAACCGTTAATTATATTATTATTATTATTATTATTACACACACACACACACACACACACACACACACACACACACACACACATTTACACATGCAGACAAAAATAGATACAGACTTACGCATGGATGGTCACATGTGCACAAATTGAGAGAGAGAGAAAGAGAGAGAGAGAGAGAGAGAGAGAGAGAGAGAGAGAATTATATATCCCTGTAAATATATTGAATTCGTTGATCATGACCACGGGGAAAATAACTTCTTGACTGGCAGCTTATGACGACACTGGACCTATTTACCAACAACAAAAACAACAACAACAACAACAACAATAACACTGAAATATATAACAAATAATACAACAAATGGAACAAGAACAAAAAGTAAAATAACCATAAAAACAACAATAATAACAAATAATCAACGATAAGATTGGCCAATAATAACACGAGGTTACAACATAGGCGTTAACAGCTAGACAAACAACTACGAGGGGAACAACAACAACAAAAACAACAACAGCAATACGTACAACAAATACAGACAGACTGACTGACTGACAAAATAACAGATGAAGTTATATAGAAAATCCATAATAGTTACGTAACGGAGGAACAGTCTCTCTCTCTCTCTCTCTCTCTCTCTCTCTCTCTCTCTCTCTCTCTCTCTCTCTCTCTCTCAGGATTGAAACAGGGTAACATAGCACAAATATTGCAATAACTGCAACTAACAGATGTTGCTGTCTGTGTTTTGTATTTGTGCAATACGAAAACATTTATCAGTTCATGGTCAGTTACCTCTCTTTTGTGTTCGGCCCACCCACCTTCCTTCTCTTGTTTACACACACACACACACACACACACACACACACACACACACACACACACACACACACACACACACTTCAACATTACTAAGTTTAACAATAACAATCCTGGAGCTTCTGAGAGAGAGTTTAGTAATAAGATTCACTTGACGATAAACTCTCTCCCGATCCCCCACAATGGCGTTTAAATCCCTTATATTGTACCCTGAACCTCCTCTTACGTTGCGTATTGTCAGGTGGAAGCTCTAGGTTGCTTATGGCGGATTTGTTTCGTCTATTAACCTGAGAGTGTGTTATTTCAGGAGTGGGTTAAGGTTGAGAGGCTGTGGTTTTACTTCTCTCTATATTGAAATTTCTCTTTAATGGGTTATATAGAGGAAAGTCCGTTATATCCGAGTGACCGTTAGATGTAAAACCTCCCTTTAACGGATTATATGGAGAGAGAAATCCGTTATATGGAGGTTTCACTGCATCTGTCTCTTATATGTAAAACTCATTACAATTACTTTAAACTCTTCTTTTTCTTCATCACTAAGTTTTCTCTTATTCTCAGTTTGTATAATTCGACAGTGTTCACATCTGAGGACCCGAGAAACGTATTCACCCTATTACACACTCGTTTACCGTCGTGTCTCTTGTTACTCAATGTAATCTCCCTCGCCTGCTGCTGTTGCTTAATATTTCCGGACTGCTCTTTGGTCTCGTCGAGGACTCATGAGGCTTACAGGTACTTTTACCACCACTACCACCACTAAAAAATTCTGGCTAATGCCGCATGTAACTAGAGACTCCCTTAAGTTATATAAGGTGTTGTCGGGTTATGTTCTCTGGTCTTACTTTTTATCATCATCATCATCATCATCATCATCATCATCATCATCATCATCATCATCACCAATTATCATTATCATTATTACTATTATTACACCTAAAACAGAAAGGTTAATAGATATATTATTTTTTTTTACACGCCCTGCATTCCTAAGTCAATCTGTCGTATACAACTATGTCTCCCACACACAAATATTAACTTGAAAAATAACTCGTCAAATATATCATCACAAATCTAAGTTCTTTCCTCTAAATACTTTCTCTTAGCAACAGCACCACCATCACTACCGCCACTACTACTACCCTTGCAACACCACCACCATCACTACCACCACTACTACTACCCTTGCAACACAACCACCATCACTACCACCCCCACTACTACCCTTGCAACACCACCACCACCAACACTACCCCTTGCACCACCATCACCCTTGCCGTCCTTGCAACAATTTTCCTGGTATCTCCGTGTTCATTCTTCCGGCCTCACTAAAAATGCCTCCACCCCCTTCCCAGACACATAAAACTCAGTACCCTCTTCAACCTCTCACCTCCCCAACATAAAGCACTGTTTAAAACTCCACCTCCTCTCCCATGAAATACCGCTGCTTTATTCTTGTTTTGGATTATTTACTCTTAACCTAACCTAACCTAACCCAGCCTAACCTAACTTAAATTAACCAAACCAAACCAAAACAAACCCAACCCAACCCAACCCAACCCAACCCAACCCAAACCAAACTAAACCAACCTAACCTAACCAATCCAACCTAACCTAACCAAACCTAACCTCCTCTTACCCCGTTGTATTCAATTCCTTCACGTATTTCTTTGATACCTGCATACCTGTTCGTTAATTACTGCATTTTATATCTCATTTTCTCACCTGACGTCTCCAAGGTCCTTCTACAATGCCTCCTCACCTACTTCTAATACATCACTGGCCTTCGCTAGGTTAGGTTAGGTTAGGTTGAGAGACGTCCTCACCTCCTTACTGGCCTCTGCCGGACCTCAACCTATACTACTGCCACAAGTTGTCAGAAATGTCAACAAACTGCTGTCTTGTTTCATCTCGTCCACAATGAGTTATTCAGACGTCAACAATGGTGAGAGTTGTTCAGTTAGAGAGAGAGAGAGAGAGAGAGAGAGAGAGAGAGAGAGAGAGAGAGAGAGAGAGAGAGAGAGAACTAGCTCGCCCTACACTCATGACCACACGAAAGAAAAAAATACTAGACAGACAGAGAGAAGTGGGAGGGGAGGGAGAGGGGGAGGAAAAGGAGGAGAAGATTCGGTTGCTTCTGTCTTTTGCTCTAGAAAATTATTTATTTTCCAGTGTCTTTATCCTCGCCTGTTATTGCTTTCCCTGTACGTCTCTCTCTCTTTATTGCCTCTGACCATTTTTCCCTCTGTACCTTTATCACCCGTCTCCTGGTATCCCTAACCTGGAGTAGGCTAACTTACGTAATATATATTATTGTTATTGTCAGATAAGTTTGTTACTTCATGTATCGACTCTTTCCAGCAAGAATAGATCTCTGCTTCAGACAATAGATGAAAAGATTGATAAAAAGAAACCCGAGTGTCTGGTCAGGTAGATATCAAAGTAATTATATACATTTTACCTACATGTAGTAATGAAGAATATTACATAACCTGAAACAAACAAAAAACATAAAAACAAACCCCAACAACGACGGACTCCCCAGCTAACAATCCATGACAAATTATGACAAGAATGACAGTGACTTATACCCACGTTCAACAAACCTCGATGAAGAAAACTACGAATTAATGCTTAAAATCCCAAAACACGAAACAAAACAAAAGCAAACAAATTACATTACAAACAAATACAGACAGGCAGACAGATACATTTTTTTATTAAACGAACAGAAGATAAAGAACAAAGAATAAATACATTTTATTTGTAGAGTAATATTCAGTTTGTGTGTTTCTTGAGAGAGAAATAAGGAGGTGGTCCCAGGAGTGTGGTGTGGCTCTGAGATACAACCCAGCCTGGCATAACGGCAGAGTTTTTCATGAATAAATTTGCTTCGCCTCAAGAATCATCTGCTGTAAATTGCTATAAGTAGATAGATCCCCAATGGTCAATTAACTTTTATCGTGATTTTTTTTTCTAATTTGTTTAATAATGTAAACATGACGTTACTTAGACCCCAAGATGATAATGTAATAAGTCGACTAATCCTAACTTAATGTGTAGTATTAACTTAGATTATCATAACCGGTTTAATTTCACCGAATCTAACCTAACCTAATCATAAAAGACAGAAACTTAATTGTTAAGATTAGACATATAGACAGACAGACATGTAGGAGAGACTAAAAGCATAAGTGGGAAGGGTAAAGGAAGGGAGAAGAGGGGAGACGAGAGTAGAGGGGTAGAGGAGAGAAGGGAGGACGGGAAAAGGGAACGAAAAGGAGATAGGGGAGAGACAAGGGAGAGGGTAGATGAGGAGGGGGAGAGAAGAGAGGACAGGAGGAAAGAGGCTAAAACAGAGAGGGGAAAAGGTGGGGAGAAAGAGGGCGGAAGGGGAGAAGACGGGTGAAGAGAGAGAGAGAGAGAGACAATCCAGTCAACATGTAATCCAGACTCACTGTCACTCATCCAGAAACTAATTTATATTAATGAGTTAAATGTTATCAGATTTATATTCATATGTATATATAAAGAAAAGATTTAATTACATAAAAATTAAATTTAACTAATAAACAGGCACTACTACACACACACACACACACACACACACACACACACACACACACACACACACACACACACACACACACACACACACAGACACACACACACACACACACACACACAGACACACACACACACACACACACACACACACACACACACACACTGATTATCAAAATGATGGTCGTTACCTTGATGAAATGAAAGGTGTATGGGGGGAAATTTTTCACAATGCTGTTCCATAAAGCGAAATTGAGTTCATAGTGTTATTATACGTGTGTATGTTGTGTTTATTTGGATAGGGAAACAGTGTCCCCTCCCCTCCCTCTTCCCCTAAGGCTCCCCTTCCCTTCCCCTCACCTACCGCCCTCCCCACTGAAATTATTATTATTTTTTGTTCGAGGTAAAGTATGATTGTTGTGTGTGTATATGTGTGTGTGTGTGTGTGTGTGTGTGTGGAAGGGGTTAATAGTGGTCATTTGTGGTGAGTGGTGATGGTAGTGACAGTGATGGTGTGTCTAATCATGAATTTTGACACATAACTCTACAGGTGATCATACATACATGCATACATTCATGCATTACATTACCATACATACATACATTATATTACCATACATACATACATACATACACACATACATACATTACATTACCATACATACATACATACATTACATTACCATACATACATACATACATACATACATACATACACACACACATACATACATTACATTTACCATACAAAACTCACAAATGCATTTTTACACACACACACACACACACACACACACACACACACACACACACACACACACACACACACACACACACACACACACACACACACACACACACACACTCTGCAAATACCCCTTCACAAATGTTCAACACAGAACAATATCTATAACACCTTAACTCCTTCACAGATCAACAAAGCGAAGCATCAAATTAATACAACGACAACACAAAATCATCGACAATAAATCGACAATAAACATCACAGACTGGATACAAGCCCTGCCCTCGAGCGATTACCATGGCAGAGTAAATATCGAAATAGTGACGCTGTTGTTGTAAATTTATTATAGTCACCGCTTGATAGTGTCTCATGAGATCATTTTCTTTTAACCAATGAAGTATCGTATTGCGCAAACAGATACGATAGTGATAGCACCAAAGACCTAATAAGTTTGATGGATGGACAGACAGACAGGCGAGCAGACCAAAAATATAACCCTGTCCTAAACTCGCGAGCAGGTTAATAAGTATTAGTGGATGAAGGTTCAACTCAATTCTTTTGACTAAGTTAAAGAGCTTCCAATCTGTCCCGGATCCTCCATATGAGAAGCCTTAATAAAGGTTTTGATCCTAATATGGGTATTTTAGATTTCTTCATAGAATTTGAAATTATAAAACATATATAAATCCTTTATAAAACCTTAATGGATATATTTTCTTAATCCCCTTAATGGGATTTAGGAATATTTATAAATTTTTAAAGGTTTCAATACTCTTTATCATAATATAAGGTACCCTAAAAAAAAAGTGTATCCTTTGTAAAGTTTCAAGGTAAACATAGCCTTACCTTGATCCTCTTATATAGGCTTTCCAATCCTTTATATAGAAATACCGATACGCTCTATACTTCCGGTATCGGGTAGGTAAAACTACGGAGGCTTATTACATAAACTCACTAACTATATTACCCCGAAAGGACACAGTCTACTGGTATCTACATAATAACCCTGAGTCTATTTTTTTTCTTCAATAATCTTATAAATTATAGATATATCGTTTACTTAATAATTTTACAGTTTATGATATACAAATTTTGCTAACGAATTATAGTCACTGTAAATCGTAAAAAATAAAAATCTGTAAGTTATATAACAGATCATGAGAATCATACATCTCATGCAGATCTATAATATATGGATCATTCAGTAGGTAGTATAATTCAAGATATAACTATAATTTCATAGGAGTGTGGTTAAGGAGGTTAGATCTAGGGCCAAGGATAGATCAAGTACAGAGTATACATAAGCCAGTGGGATAGGAAGTAGAAAATAGGTTATTGGATATTGATAGATGGATAGACTAAATAAGCGATGGGGGTGGGGTGGGGTGGGGTGGGGATAGGAGGTGGGAGGGGGTGAATGAGCTCAGCAGGACACCCACTCTATGACCACGAGGCAGTGTTGGTGTATTGGGCAATATATGATAGGTGAATTCCCTCGTAAATTTGACGTAGAGTGAGAAAGTATTGACAAAAGTAAAATTTATAGTATTAGAGAAAGGGTCAAGTACTACACCCGGAAGCTACACACACACATACATGCATACACACACTTGCATGCACACACACATGTATATACATATATACATACATATATACATGCACTCTCTCTCTCTCTCTCTCTCTCTCTCTCTCTCTCTCACGAAGGCGACATATATATAAATTAATCTACAATATATGACTCACAAAAACATATCCAAATATATACATACAAACAGACAGACATATGTACATTCATTTAAGTAACATTGCGATCAAGAACACACACATATATAAACTAAATTTATATCTAATCCATGCCAAATGAATATACACAGCAAGATTTATATGCAAACATTCATACATGCAAAAAGCTATGCATATATTGACATGGAGTTAAAAGTCACATGAAGAACAAGAAAAATATTGTGTTTTTTAGTTATGGTGTGTTTCGAGGTTGTTGTTGTTGTTGTTGTTTTGTCTTGTTGTGTTTCAAGGTTGTTGTTGTTGTTGTTCAGATCAACATTATTCTGTTTACATACTGACACAATCCTTCAGGAATTGATGGTCAAAGTGACTAATGAAAGTTAATCTCCCTCTCCTTCTTTCTCATTTCACTTTACCCTCTTTCTCTTTCTCAATCTTACATAAAAGGACGTCTGAGCCACAGCGAGTGAGTTATTCATTCCTTTAAGTGGTCTTACGATACGAACTTCATTACCATAAGCACACGGGAGACCTTCAACCTGGTGTTCCTATGTCAATATGTATTTTTTTTTGGGGGGGGGGGGATTAGAATTGCATAAGTGATATTGAAACGTAAAAATAGTACTAGTCTGCTGTGCTTTATTCTCGTTTTGTTGTATAAATGTCACCAGAAGATTTAAAACCACCTTTAGGATGCACTTCTCTCTCTCTCTCTCTCTCTCTCTCTCTCGCTGCCAAGAAACATTATCATATTTTCTCTTTATTGCGGCGTTTGTCTGTGACTTTTATGTCCGTCCGCGAACAGTACAGCAGGAGAGGTAGTCTGGGTATCCGGGCGAATGTATATGTTCTGTTTTATAATGTGATTTTTTTATGATTTATATGAAGGATGTATATAATAAAAACAGTGTAATAGCCTTAGTAGTGTGAGACAGACAGACAGATACAGACACAGGAAATAAAATCCCAAAGTCAGTTGCAAACAGCCTGGCCAACGATTGTCATTAGGTCTCGTATTTATGATTCAGGAGTCCATTAGGTTCTTGGCACCAGTGTAGGAACTTCTCTCACAAGTTTCTCTCTCTCTCCCAGGTTAAGGAAGACATCTTATTGATTGTCTTGGTAGAAAAAAATAAAAATAAAAGTGATTAAACTAAATAAACCTGAGATCATGGAATAGGTGATGGTTGTAGAGTAAATTGATATCTACCTGAGACTTAGAACAGGTTAGGTTATGTTAGGTTAGGTTAGACAACGAACACAAGCACGAAAATGACAGACAGACAAAGAAAAAATGAGACAGAAAGAAGGGAAAGAAAGCAAAAAGACAGACAGACAGACAGACAGACACAGAGAGACAGACAGACGAGCTCCAAACACCAACCTAGCCGAAAACTAAGACTAAAATAACAACAACAACACATACCCTAGAGACACGCATCATCGCCCGCGCATATAAACTTTTACTCTATCCTATTCTGCCGGTCAAGAGGAGTTTACCCCCACGTCGACACTCAGGCTTAGACCGTCCTGGATAAAGTCTCTCAGGGGACAAGAAACACACCCAAGAGAAGGAAAAATCTGACTTTTTCTTATAACAGACAGACAGACAGAGAGCGAGAGATAGATAGATAGATAGATAGATAGATAGATAGATAGTCAATGCCACTTAAAAGCCACACAAACTGGCGGCCTCGAAATTCCTAACCGGAAACTTTGCTGGGTACATCCCTCCCCCACCTCCCGAAACATGCAAACTAGGCAATTAATTGGTGGTCGGCAAAAAAATATCAAAAGTTAAAAAAAAAAATAAACCAAATTTCTGAAATTGAAAAAAAAAAAAATCCTATCGTATCCCTCAAACAATCGTGTCTCGGGAATTAGGCCCGGCGAGGGGTCTATTGAGAGATACGATTCTTTGGCAAAATAATGTTTTTGAATTATATTTAACAATTTAAAAAAAAAATACAAAAAATACAAAAATATCGCTCCCAGATCTTGAAATCAATGCAGAAAAAAGGAAAAAAAAATAGAATCCAGGAACAAAATCGAATGACGTAAGACATTATTACGTTATGTGGGTTAAGGAAAACTGTGTGTGAGGGTCGTGTGTTATCTAAGACAACACCTTCCTCTACAGACTTGAGGCCGGGGTGACGGAGGTGAGAGACAACAAGGTACAGTCAACTACCAAAGTCCACCTCTCCCACTGAACCACGAACCCCCGAGAGATTCAGACTCATTAACCTGAAGCAGTAGACTGATACATTATTCTGTCCATAAATGCTTCGGATTTATGCGTTCTAATTGTTTCTTTGGTTTGGTAAGAAAGATGATTTAGTTGAATAATGAGTCATGTGTGAATTACTGGTGTAGAAAAGTGATGAGAAGTTATAAGAGAATGTGAACAAAGACTCTACCCAATCGGCTCCGTCCCTCACATTCGCTGTATAATATTTCACAGAAGTTGGCGAGGTAACGCGACCGCTAAAAACATTACAAACTGCCCCACAAACTCTACACTTGACCATAAAAAACAGCGGTGAGGGAAGTGAACCAAAAATGTGGTATATATACATTGTTCTATAAGAGAGAGAGACAACCTCCAGTGTTAAGTGAGACAGCGAGGCGTCTCTCCTGGCTAGACCTCACACACACACACACACACACACACACACACACACACACACACACACACACACACACACACACACACACACACACACACACACACACACACACACACACACACACACACACACACAATACAGTATTGGGTATCGAATCATATGCACGTTGCAGTACACTTTCATGCATTTCCTGTCCAGCAATACTGCAAATGGACGCGCTGTTGATGAGACTAAACTGTATCTCACATAACTTGGTTCAGTTTACATGTACAGTAATATCTATCTACCCATGTTTGTGTCTCTTGTAGTATTTATTCACTGTCACTAACAATTTTAGTACTGGTTGAGGGAGGAATGTTATGTAATTAGAGTTATTATATTACGTTCATGTGTAGAAATTGTTTGTTTTGTATTTATTAATATATCAACACTTATTTATTTCTATGTTGGTGATTCAGGGATGGAGGAAGCTTCGGGGTGAATCCTATTAAAGCTGATGTTATTATTCAGTATATGTTTTAGCTTGGTGTGTGTGTGTGTGTGTGTGTGTGTGTGTGTGTGTGTGTGTGTGTGTGTGTGTGTGTGTGTGTGTGTGTGTGTGTTACCAGGTAGGTCATAAAGAGATGTTTTGGAGGAGGTGGGAGGAGGGTGAGGGTGAGGAATCTCTGGTGGTTATGTTTAATAACCAAGATAACGACCATTAAGAACCAACCATCAATGCCACAATAATAACACATGGCCTCGTCTTTAAGAGAGTCTACCAATTACAAATATTTACAGGTGTTTAAAAAATCAAGTTGTATTTTTATAACAAAATTATGATTTTAATGGGGAAATTAAACACATTCGAATTGCTATTTCTACCTTAACAAAAGCCTGTGAGTTTAACATCTTGTTTCCAGATTTTAGTGTTTGTAAATTACACCAAGTTTTCTTGCCAACGAAGGGAGAAGGATTGTGAGAAACGGACAGAGAGCAAACTGTGTTGTAGACCCCAGAGAGAGACGGAATGTAGAAGACAAGAAGCAAAGTAAACAAAAAAGAAGAAAAGGAAAGAAGAAAATGAATAAGAATAAAAATAAATGGAGTATTAAACGAAGAAAACACAAAAAATACAATATTTATTACCAACACAAATAAAGACACATTCACAAAACCTTCATCATCAATCACAACAAAATACGATCACCAGTTCTCCTGATCCCAACTTCTACCATACACCCACAACATTCCGACACCACCAGAGCTAAGACTTCCACTTAAACACTGGCTAATACAACATTACTGAGGCGAACCGGGGCAAATATTTATATTATAATTACACCTAATTAATTCCTTGCCATTTATAAACACATTCGAGTAATTTTTTTTTCAGTGTTTAAAGATAATTCTCGGGGATTTAGTGACGAGATAAATAAGATACAGTGTAAGGTACAAGATATTGTGTTGGAGGAGGAGGATGAGAAGAGAAGAGGGAGAAGGAGGAGGAAGAAGAGAGGGAGGAGAAGATGGGAGGAGGGGAGGAGGAAAAGATGGAAAAGGAGGAGGAGGAAGAAGAAGAGAGGGAGGAGGAGAAGCCGGAGGATGACATAAGGACAGAGGGAGGTGAAGAGAAGAGCCGGAGGGAAGGAGAGAGGGAGAAAGGGGTGGAAGGAGACGAAATACAAGGGTGAAAAGCTGTGAGTGAGGTTGTTGCTGAGAATATCGTCTTTACAACGCTTTCAATTATGCTTTCGGCAGTTCCTTCTAGGATCTTATGAACGTCGTTGAAAACACGCCAGCAATGTTTGTCATCACATTCCTTCTGCAACACCTAAAGGCTTTATCTTACAAAATACATTCGTTCGCTGTGATTTTTTTGTCTCTTCCTTCTTCTGTTCTACACTTCCTCGGTTAGTTCATCTGAAGCTTTTACACATACATACATACATACATACATACATACATACATACATACATACATACATACATAATATTTTTTTTTTTTTTTTTTTTATATATATATATATATATACACAGAGATAGATTGAGAAGTGTTAACTATAGTGCTGGTGGAACGACTCTTGGCTACTGTGGGAAGAGTGCCTTAGGTACAGTGACACGCCACTTCTGATGTTATACGCCTTACATAATGAGTAAAGTCACACATATGATGCCTCTGTCTTTACAAACTGTCTTCGGTACTAAATCGACCATCTTCACCTCCTCAGCTAAAGTCAATAACTCTGCCGGAACATAATTTTCTTTTAAAGAGTTAGAGTAACCTAAAATTTCAATAAACTTAAATTCAGTTGACCACGAAACCAATATAAGCACAATTTGGTTCTAAATCTGCCTCATTACCAACTCAATCGAGCATAAAGTCAATAAAGTTGTCAGTGTTTACAACAAACAGTGGGAGATGCGAGGCGGGCAGCCCAGACGACCCCGGGTGCCACACCAACACAGTTTGCATACATCGAACTCCATTAAGGAATCTGTTATCCCGGAGTAATGTGAAACTCCTCCACACCACTTTCTCTCTCTCTCTCTCAAGGGACGGAGAGAATACATAGAGAAACATAATTAGAGAGGAGAGACAGAGTAGAATAAACAGACAAAGAGAAAGAAAGAAATATGTCGAGACAGACAGACGAATAAAACACCACCAGATTCGGAGAGAATGGCATAGGTTACATTCAATAGTCGTCCTGTACAGTGTAGACCGACTGAGCCCGAGGAGGTAAATTAACTCGTCATAGGAACGTTATGCAAGAGGTTATTCTGGGGTTACGTCTCTTTAACATCTGCGTCTACCTTAAACCTGACGTTTATTGGTATGTTGGTTTATGTGTATGTATGTAAAAGTATGTGTGTATATAATAAGGTATATTACTTCTATATATGTAGGGATGCGCGCGTGTGTGTGTGTGTGTGTGTGTGTGTGTGGTGTGTATGTGTATCTGCATATTCGTGTGTGTGATATATATATATATATATATATATATATATATATATATATATATATATATATATATATATATATATATATATATATATATATATATACATATATCTAGATGTGTGGTGTTGATGTGTGTGTGTGTGTGTGTGTGTGTGTGTGTGTGTGTCTGACATGGGAACAATAACCACTTTAAATATACGATAAAATAAACATTCTTCTCCTGCCTTCTCAAAAAAGTCGCAATTGAAGACACGGTAAAAGACGATATTCCATCAGTAAACTATCAACATGTCGCCCATAGTTCCCCTCCTTTCTTCCTTCCTTCCCTGCCCCATCACCCCTCCTTCCCCCACCCTCCCCCTCCCTTCTGGCATAGTTCCAGTGAATCGCGTCCGTTTTGGGTCACTGATCCTTGAAGAGACTTTCCGACACTTAATTCACAACGTACGATTTTCTTTAGTTCATCTGATTTAACCTTACTTAAATTAAACTAAACTAAACTAACCTAACCTAACCAGTAACATTTCACTAGTAAGACACATACCGACTCAAGATCAATAACCCAAAATTGCTACAGGAAAAAATGTATCCTTCCACAGGCACCAACTTCCCCAATACGAAGCCTTTGAATGCCTGCCTCCCTTCTATCCGCCCCATAATCAATAGGGATTTGCCAAGAGGTTCGGTACGTTTTTCCGAAGCTAGCAGCTACTGTCGCCAACACGGTAGACAGTGAGAGTGACGAGTGTAGTGATTGTCTTGACAGGTTATAGTGCTGCCATGGTGCGTGTCAACGGTGTGTCGACGTCAATTAATATTAATCATTATAAGTAAAGGTGTTGGGATATCACAAGGTAGGTGGAGGGTAGGGAAAGGGGGAAGAAGGAGAATGGAGGTGAAAGGAAGAAAGAAAGAAAGAAAGAGAAAAGGAGAGGGAGGAAAGGATGGGATAAGAGGTGGAAAGAAGAGAGAAGGAGGAAAAGAATTTTCCCCTAAATTAAATTTTTTTGGGTGGTAGGGACGAAAAATCGTAGTATTTTCCCAGGAAAGTCAATATTTCCCCTTCAAACAAAAATTTCCCAAAAGACATACCAATTTCCCAGATATGTAAAAATAAATAAACAGTTTATAATATTGATCACCTAAAAACAATTAACAAATATTAAGTAACAACATCCCAGGACGTGAAACTAACAACAGACTAATTATATTAAGATTAATAGCGTCTTCGAGCAGTCATTTATTATTCAAGACGAATTACAGGAATTTGCCGTAATTCTAAATAATGAGTTTGTCATTAATAACAACCCCTTGAACCGTGTTCCTTAAGAGGTAATTTTTCATTTAGTGCGTTGTAGAGCAAGTTGGTCCAGCCCCTCACGCTACCAGCTTAACTGGCAAGTGGATGGACAGTGACGATCTATTTCATTTGACTAAGTTCTCTATATTGATTTTTATATTATCACTTATATCTTCATTAATTCACCTTTAATTTAATACATATCTATGTAGATTAATTCCCCTGGTGGCTTCTAGCCTAAGTCAATACATTCATCAATTGGGTATTGCTTGGAATAAATTTCTTACTGTTATAATAGAGAAAATAACATCCTGGTCTAAAGCACTATTTCTTTCCCCAATACCTATAATGAGCTCAGAAGTCTTTAGAGTTACTTGAATAATTATTAAGTAACGAAAGTCATTAGAAGTATTATCCTAAATTTTAAAGTAATTTATTTATCAATGTGTTGCGAAGGTGTTTTGTCTTCTCTCCCCCACCAGGTGCTTGTGGTTCTATCGGCTCTCTTTTAGAATCCTGTGTCTCATTTTCCTACAGAATATATGTTTCCAGGTGAGCTCCAGGTGTCACCAGTGTTAGATTAATAATCACTAATATTGTCTGAAGATGATGTACAGACGCACACAAAGTCGTTCACGACGCACAGTGATGCGCAGACAGATCCTGATGGGCAGTGCCTTACTAATCCTGATGCACAGTGCCACATAACCTAGTGCAAAGTGCCACATGAAGCACTGGTACGCACAACAGATGCACAGAACATGTTTGAGAATCATTGTTTCAGATTAAGTTGCAGGCGGCGGGACACGCGGTAAAACCTTCATATATTGCACTACCAATATGGAGCTCCCAAAAAATAGCAACAGGTATATTTGATAAAGTGTATAAAAAAAGAATGTACAGTGGTTTGCAATTTTATAACACATATGGGTTGGTGGGTAAATGGATTAAAAATTTATCTGCATTTTTTCGAAAAAGGGGAACAGGAAATTCACTTTGTTGTAAATAATATTATACCAGCACACACACACACACACACACCGCAGGCAGAAAACCACGTGAAAAAGAGGGTATTGCAGTCTGTATCATATTTTTGATATTGTATAACCGTGCCTTATATTTACCATAAACGGTCATATTTTTGTGTGTGTGTGTGTGTGTGTGTGTGTGTGTGTGTGTGTGTGTGTGTGTGTGTGTGTGTGTGTGTGTGTGTGTGTGTGTGTGTGTGTGTGTGTGTGTGTGTGTGTGTGTGTGTGTGTGTGTGTGTGTGTGTGTGTGTGTGTGTGGGGGTGTGGGTGTGTGTGTGTTCGTCACCATTATCGTCAAAGAGAAGTTCTTCCCATCTCATTTCACCTCAACTATTTTTATCCTCTTTTAGAACTACCTGAGAGACACACATCGTAAAAATATATATAAGAAAATTCCCACAACATGTCATCCCCACGTCCAAAACAGTCTCTTAATTTACGAATCATCTCCTCAGCTGCGGGAAACATCTGACAGTTCCTCTGCATTTGATAATCTTCATGTTTCCGTCCCTCGTCCTCGATGTTTTGTCTCGAGATCAAAGACCATAGCCTCGGGAAGTCTCGGCTCCGTCTTGCTTTTAGACCTCGGGCGATGAAATTCTTAGGAGTTTTGTCTGTGGTTCCTCAGAAGTCTGGAAACACTCACCCTTTTTTTTTTTTTTTTTTTTTTTGCCTCTTGTGATCGACTGGCAAGACGCTGCTACATCACCTCCTTTTACCTGTTTTAAAGGGTGATAAGTTATCCGAGATTGTTAGGTGTGTGTTGTAAGGTTTTCCAGTTTGTTTGTTTTTTCTACTTTGTCGATCGATGGAAAATTAAAGATTATTGGTGCAAAGCGAAGGAGAGAAAAAAAAAGAGAAATCTGCTTAAAAAAATCAAGATCTACATTTTAGGAAGTTATTGAGGGAAAAAGTTTTGGTGAGAGAAGAAGAAAATGGTCGTTGTATTTATGGAGTTTGAGAGAGGAGAGGACATATGATAAAGTGAATGTATATGTACTTAATATAGTTAAGGTTCTTCTCGGCGTGCGTGGGAGACTAGCGAATGCGTGGGAGACTAGCGAAAGCGTGGGAGACTAGCGAATGCAAGTGAGACTAGGAATGCGTGAGACTAGCGAATGCGGGAGACTAGCGAATGCGTGGGAGACTAGCGAAAGCGTGGAGACTAGCGAATGCGTGGGAGACTAGCGAATGCGTGGGAGACTAGCGAATGCGTGGGAGACTAGCGAATGCGTGGGAGACTAGCGAATGCGTGGGAGACTAGCGAATGCGTGGGAGACTGGCGAATGCGTGGGAGACTAGCAAATGCTATTGAGAATTTCTACAGCGACACCGGTATAGCCTCGCGTGTTGGTGATAGAGTCAATAACGCTTCATACTAATTAAAGTGAATATGTCTCTGAGTAAAGATGCGAGAAATATAGATAGGGGAGAAGACATCCTTAATGACAGGTAAACGGCAGGGTGATGAGACGAGATGGACAGGTGAAGCGTACTGTTGGTCCTGGTGGTTGACGGTGGGATGGTGGTAGACAGTGACGGGGGGAACTGATGCTGTAGAAGGCGGGATGAGGTAAGTAGCAGGAAGTGGTGGCAGAGAAAGTGACATCTTTTCATTGCGACATCTCCCTTAGTGTGACATCTTCCTTGGTGTGACATATTTCTTACTGTTACATCTCCTCATCGTGACATCTCCTGGTGTGACATCTCCTTGGTGTGACTCCTTGGTGTGACATTTCTGGTGTGACATCTCCCTTGGTGTGACATCTCCCTTAGTGTGACATCTCCCTGAGACATCTCCTTGGTGACATCTCCTTGGTGTGAGCATTTCTGTGTGACATCTCCCATAGTGAGACATCTCCCTTAGTGTGATATCTCCCTTGGTGTGTCATCTCCCTTAGTGTGACATCTCTCTTAGTGTGACATCTCCCTGAGTCTGACATCTCCTTGGTCTGGCATCCCACTGAATTCGGCGCCTTTCTGGGTGTGACATCTTTCTGGGCCTTTTCAAGCCCCTGTCTTTGATCGAGTCCGAGAGTTGCTTCAGACGTGACGTGAAGGAGAGACCTGGGACCTGATAGAGATCCAAGACCTGACAGAGTCCCAGGACCTGATAGACCCAGGACGTGACAGAGATCCAGGACCTGACAGAGACTTGGGACCTGACCGAGACCTGGAACCTGACAGATCTAAATGCTAATAGAGACCTGAATACAATGGCAACACGGAGAGAACGAACCTAACTAGCGGTCACTTTCTTAGCGGGGTGATGGGAAAGGAAGGTGGGCAACATGGGGGAGGGAGGAGGACAAAGGATCGGGGTGATGAAGGAGGGAGAGAGAGAGATGGAAAGTTGCAGGGAGAAGTGGAGGCAGTAAAAACAGTAATGCACGAGAGAAGAGGAAATAAGGAAGAGAAAAATTAATTAAGGGAAAGGAAAAAGCGATAACGGAAGAAGAAAGAAGGGGGGCAATGAGGAAAGGGAGGGACAGTGAGGGAAGGTTGGTGAAGAAAAACAGAAGAAGAAATAAAGAAAAGAGAGAAGATAAAAAAAACGAGAAAATGTTGAAAGGGAAGACAAGTGGATAAGAGAAAAGGCTTGAGGGAATAAAGAGGGTAAAAGAAAGAGGGAAGAAGGAAGTCAAGTGGAGAAAGAACATCGTTTGAGGATTATGGAAAGTGTCGCTAAGAGGGGAAAAAGTGAAAGTGGGACAGCACAAGTAAGGGAAGGAGGAGGCAGGGAAGGAAGGAAGGGAGAGAGAGTAGGAGGAGGAGAAAGAGGTAAGCAATATATTCTAAGAATGAGAAGGAGAGAGGATGTCTACTTAAGGTTTGTCTTTTCTGTCTGTCTGTCTGTCTGCCTCTGTCTGTCTTTAGGGATAAGTCTAACAGGTGGGCTTGATTCTGTCCAAGTGAGAGATGACATATTCATCAAAGGTCAAAGGTCAAGGTCTTTGATCCTGAGATATGACCTAAATGTTTGTTGGACGTTTGCTGAGAATACTTAATGTTGTTGTCTCTCTTCTCCCTTTGCTTGTCAAACTTCATCAGAATGAAGTGTTACGTTTTTCTTTGAGAGAGAGAGAGAGAGAGAGAGAGAGAGAGAGAGAGAGAGAGAGAGAGAGAGAGAGAGAGAGATGTTGAGCTGCACCCACAGACACCATACACACACACACACACACACACACACACACACACACACACACACACACACACACAGTATACATGGCAAAAAAAAAAAAAGAGATCAATCGTGTTGAAATTTAAGTCTATTCAGCCAAACTACAGAAGTGTATCTTGACAGTTGAAAGACCTACAACTCTCATCCTGGTTTATATATCATGACAGCCTAATGATATACTTGATTATGTATATTAAAGTAAAAAAATAAAGGTCAAACTCCTAAAATTAACCCATCTAGTGTGAGTTGAAACATTACTTGAGTATTGGAGATTTTTTTCTGATGAGGTTATATGTTTTGTTTACTGGATTACAAACTGTTTTATGGTGATCGGTAAACAGCATCGTTATAATTCCATGTAGTGATACGCGTCTAGTTCATGATCTTAGTAACAAAGATATAACGTTATTGTTGTTATTGATACACACTTGTTATGGTGAGGTAAGTGAATGGTGATGAAGTTGTTGTCCTTAATGTCTTAGTCTTGTTGTGATCCGAGAGGAGGACACACACACACACACACACACACACACACACACACACACACTCTCTCTCTCTCTCTCTCTCTCTCTTCGTCCCTTGAGAGCCACATTAGAGAGAGAGAGAGAGAGTGTGGTGTGGAGGAGTTTCACATTACTCCGGATAACAGATCTTTAATGGAGTTCGATGTATGCAAACTGTATTGTTGTGGCACCCGGGGTCGTCTGCTGCCCGCCCTGCATCTCCCACTGTTTGCTGTAAACATCGACAACTTTATTGAATTTACACCAGATTGAGCTGATATCGAGGCAGATGTGGGATAATAGTATTGTTGTGTGTTAACTGAATTTGGAGATATTGAATTACGTTGAATTTTAGAAACTATTGCAATTCCGTGATCTGTAATTGTAACAGGGTTAGGGAGGATATTTTGTTGTATCAAGTGAATTTATGTATATTAAATTTTATTCTTGATTGGGAGTTTTGGTAATAGTTGTTTGATCCAAATATAAAAATATCTTCGTTAATGTGTTTCATGGTGCAAGGTGACGATTGTGTTGAAGTTTATTATTATTTTAATACTACGAGTATTTCTTAAATTCACTTTGTTCAGAACATAATTATGAGGGGAATACAATTAACAAATGATTTACAACTGTGTGTAATTAAGGACCATTGATTTTTATGATTAATTCTTCAGGCACGCACGCACACACACACACACACACACACACACACACACACACACACAGGGCTAGCAGGTCACTCTGGCCTTGGGCTGAAAGCGGCCACCATTAACTAAAAAGCCAGAGAGTGTAAAGTGGTTAAAAATTCCAGCCACAGGATTGAGGCGTCTATGTTCAATCAGCTTATGGGAGGTGTAAGTGAGGCGAGAAATTCTCCACACATTGTTACCTTCTCTCTTCTTTCTTCTTCTTTCTCTCTCTTTCCTCTTCCGAATAATATCTTCTTACAGATTTTCAAATAAAGAGGCGGTATCATTCAAACTTTTACAAAAAGAGAGAGAGAGAGAGAGAGAGAGAGAGAGGAGAGAGAGAGAGAGAGAGAGAGAGAGAGAGAGAGAGATTTCAATATCCATTCACTTTCATGTACAGTACATGTATGTATGTGTGCTTCCAGGCATGTACAATTGTACATATGACCATAAATTGTGAAACCAGAAAAAAAAAATTATATATATATATATTGATTTCGAACGCAGAGGATTTAAGCGACGCAAAAGGCACGTGACGTCAACTATACCTCGCATGTTTCCCTAGGGTTCATAACATCTCCCCAGGATTACTAAACGATAATTGAGAACGCAGGTAAGGACGATTTTACCATCAGGTTACTGGAGGCTTTCCGTCCCTATGAACACAGTGTCTTAACTTTCTCATCGAGTCGGTTTTTTTATATGTTCGATATTTCGTGAATTTTAAAAAGGTGAATAATGGTTTGATGGAGGTGAGGGTGGAGTGATGATGACGATTAATAATAATAGTCATAATGATGGTGGTATTATTTATATATTTATTATTATTATTATTATTATTATTATTATACTAGCTAACATACACTAACCCATAAATACATAGAAATAACGAATTAACACAAAGAGATTAAAAACAGTTAAATGGGAGAAACAAAGAAGAAATGAATAAACATACGACATAATGAACAATGAATAACCAAGGCCGTGTATGATATAACAACGAATAAATACACATAACTTAATGAGGAGTACGAGCCTAAAATATTTAAAAAATCAATTGACAGAAAACGAGACTGTCAACAACATATTAGCCCAGACTGATGCAAATCTCGTAGGAGCATTAACTAACTGTAAAAAATTAATGAAATACGCAATAAAAATGAGATAATACGAATAATTCTGATTTGTAATCGTTCTTTATCGATCAAAACAACAGCTGAAAAAAATAATTCAATGTGTATGGAAGTATCGTTCAAGTGCAGCAAACAGTGTGGGGGTGGCGCGTAGCTAGACCGACACAGGTTGCATATAATTATCGAACTTCCTTTAGAAGTCTCTCTCTTATCACAGTTTAATGGGACACACTTTCACACCAGGCTCTCTCTCTCTCTCTTCTTTTTTTTTTCTTCAATGTAGCTCTTAAATTGAAGGAAGCGAGAAAGAGAACAGAAAGAAAAGACAAGCGAATAACAGCTCTCAGAAAAATTAGTTAGAATGGAGAGCTTTCGTCCTCCAGTAAGTAAACGGGACTCAAGTGTGTGTGTGTGTGTGTGTGTGTGTGTGTGTGTGTGTGTGTGTGTGTGTGTGTGTGTGTGTGTGTGTGTGTGTGTGTGTGTAGGAGAGAGGGCCTCGCTGTCTCCTTCCTGGAGGTTGTCTCTCTCTTATAAACAATGTATATATACCACATTTTGGTTCACTTCCCTCACCACTGCTTTTTATGGTCAAGTGTAGAGTTTGTGGGCAGTTTGTAATGTTTTTTGCGGTCGCGTTACCTCGCCAACTTCTGTGAAATATTATACAGCGAATGTGAGGGATAACCTGAATATTACTATACCTTTGTTCCGTGTTATACTGTATGATAACGGGAGAAAGGTAGAGGGGGGGTAGTGAGTATGCGTTTAGTGTGTCATCTTATTTAAGTTTTTGTTCTTATTTTTGTCACTTGTTTCTTACGCATAAAAGACAAATTACTGGCTAATTTAATAAATATTACAGGTATGGTATTCAAGTTTATTATTATTTACACTTCGTATAATTTTCTGACTCTTTCAAAAACAAAAATAAATATAAATACTCCACCAACAAACTCGGACAGAATAAAAACAACTCGTTATCGACATTAGACAGGACTGTTAGTAATCATTAAGTAGTAGTTATACATTCGGCCAATCAATCAAGGTACTATAACTCATATAAGAAGAATCAGAGATAAGGAAATCGTCGAAGCTAAACACCACACCTTGTTGAGTCGCTTGAATTGGTGAGTGCTGAGGGAAAGGTCGATACCACAGCCTCACCTTCTGGTTGTGGGTCGCTGTACCGGAGAGCCACACAGGAGGTGGAAGCTGCATTGCTGTTCTTGAATCTTTAGTGCTTTTGAGGCTGGACTTCTGCCCATTTACAAATTTACGGTTATTTACGGTTATTTTCCTCGGACTGTTGGATATTTTCTGGATCTTGTTGGGAGATGAAATGATGTAGATTTTGTTTAAGCTCTTGAGCTCCTCAGAAGGGGTGGATGGAGAGGTGGGGATGATGGGAGAGGAAGGGGGTGAGGAAGGAGAGGAAGAGAGGCAGGAGGGAAGGAGAGGGAAAAAGGGGACGGGAGGGAGGAGGGGATGGTAGTGGATGGTGGGGTGGAGATGTAAAAGGTGCTGTCTTGAGTTTGTGGCAGCGTCTTGGTGGCTGTTTGTAACACTCCAGAAAGGATATAGGTTTTAACACAGGCGGAAATGGCAGTAATAACTCCTCCCTATAACACTTCTCTTTCTCTCTCTACCTCCTCCAGGGCGTGTATGGTGTCGCTATTTCCCCCTATTTCCGGAGCCATTAAGTTTGAAACATCGGGATTTTTCTCTCTCCAGCGAGTGTCGGGATGGTGGTGTGGGAAGCAAAACTTCTCTCCCTCAGGAACTTTTCTCTGACTTCCTTGTAACTTGTGTCTCACTTAACGGAGCAAAACCTCGAGGCTGTCTTAGCTGAGTATTACATACAACTGCTTGGTTAGGTTAGGTTAGGTCTTAGCGGCATTAACGACGAGAAGTTTCACCTCAATATGGAAAGTCCTTATTTTCATAACAGCGCCAGCACGGGCAAACATCAGCGCTTAAAGTGTGACTCCAGCCAGCAATAACACGGCCATGGAGGTTATGCTAGACATGTACGCCAGTCTATCCTAGCAGCGGGGCTTATAGCATAGTATGAGCGCATGGTTTATGACGAGAAGAAAGGATGAAATTTTAGAGGTGATATTAGGTCGGCAGGATGCTTAATTAAGAGTGTGTGTGTGTGTGTGTGTGTGTGTGTGTGTGTGTGTGTGTGTGTGTGTGTGTGTGTGTGTGTGTATGTATGTATGTGTGTGTGTGTGTGTGTGTGTGTGTGTGTGTGTAAATCCTCCCAACAAAACTAGTGACGTGGATTTCTCAAGTTGTCTCTGAAGATGGAAAATAAAGTTTGATGATGAAACAACAAGAAGGAAAACTGAAATAATAAGTTTGTCACCAGGAGTAAAGTTGCTTCAGGCTCAGAAAACAGGATAAGACAAATTCTGGGGGTGATGTGTTCCCTTGCAGGAGCCTGGTCAGGTGATCTTTGTTTGTCAGGTTTACGTCTCTCTCTCTCTCTCTCTCTCTCTCTCTCTCTCTCTCTCTCTCTCTCTCTCTCTCTCTCTCTGGTGGTCTTGTGTAGTCCTGCCTCTTCCTTCCTCCCAAGTTTCCTCATAAAACACAGACAGAGACGATCATGGTCCAGAGCTGGCGAGACCTGTGCCGGCGGTGGCGATGACGAGCGCCTCTAGGGGGTCATCACCAATGAAGAAGACGGGAAACTAAAAAGGAGAAGACGAAGGAGTCCTGAACAAGTAGAAAAGAAGGGTGAAGGACTCTTGAACACGTGAGGAGGAAGCATGAAGGACTCCTGAACAAGTAAGAAAGAAGGGTGAAGGACTCCTGAACAAGTGAAAGAAGGGTGAAGGACTCCTGAACAAGTAAGAAAGAAGGGTGAAGGACTCCTGAACAAGTAAGAAAGAAGGGTGAAGGACTCCTGAACAAGTAAGGAGGAAGGATGAAGGACTCCTGAACAAGTAAGAAAGAAGGGTGAAGGACTCCTGAACAAGTAAGGAGGAAGGATGAAGGACTCCTGAACAAGTAAGAAAGAAGGGTGAAGGACTCCTGAACAAGTAAGAAAGAAGGGTGAAGGACTCCTGAACAAGTAAGGAGGGAGGGTGAAGGACTCCTGAACAAGTAGTGACCAGGTACCACTAAAGTTTTCCCTGGTGGTGGTGGTACAAACTGGACGAGGTCAGATGGTGTCCGAGGAACACTGTGAATAAGGCAGTGGTGTCGTAAGGCTACCTGGCACACGACCATAACCTGATCAGTGACTTGTTGCCTCAGCCGCTCCCCGACACGTCACGTAGGACACACCACGACTCCTGTGTGTTTCATTGCCCAGGGCTCGTCACTGTGTCCTTGTTGATAATGGAACAACTCTTGGATAGACTAACAACCTGCTAAGTAGATGGAACAACCCTCTAGCTGTTGAATGAGGATGGAACAACCTTTAAGGAACGTAGCATCCTCCTGTCAACGAGATGGATTAACTCTCTAGCTGCTGAAAACAAAACTCAGTGGATCAAGCTGGAAGATTCCGCCGGCCACGCTACATAAACCAAGAATCATTTATAGACAGTCAACTCACTAATCCCAGGAGACTCCAGACTAGAAGTGAATGTTTAAGAGACAGCGGCCATTCTGTCTTTTCTGTGTTGTCAAAGTAAGAGAAACAATTGAGACCCTACAATTGTGTGTAAATGAGGGAACAGTCAATAAGATCAGCAACCTGGGACTTGGTCACATATGGTAGCAGGGTCTACCATTAGACAATACATTATGCTTCCAATATCTTCCCAGGCGGTAGTACCTCCCTGTTTGATAGCTGCCTACTATCTACTAACTAATTGTCTTCAGAAAATCAACATACAGTAGTAATCAATACAAACTCATAAACACGACATTATCTTCATGGTTTGTAGGTCACTGTAACTACACGGGAATAACTATACCTGTATTATAAGGATCTCTGTTGTAATCCATTTTCATGAACGTTGCATAATAATCAGATTAAATGATAAAGGACTTATTGAATGAAAAAATAGATATACTGTATTTGTTTATAATTTCAAATGTTATAAATGTTGTCTTTATATACTTGGATTCAAAATTTACATATATAAGATTTTAAAGAATAATTCCAGGAATATTGATGAAATATTAAAAAAAATATCGAGAAAAAAGAGATAAAAACAAGGATTCCCATCAATGAATTTTTCAGTTCACGTAAAATAAAAATATATGAAACCCAAATTTACCCGGTCAATGTTTTCCCAACTCGAATTTAAATAGAAATAAAAAAACATGAACGAAAGAAAATTTTAAATAACGTCAACAAAATATGAGAGAATAATAAATGACTTTACCCAATTGGCCCCCCTAAAAAAAAAAGTTTTTTGTTTACTAAGATAACATAAGAGAAATAGTTCAACGTCCTCACTTCCATAACTAAAATACAAAAAAAATAAAAATGTAAATAAAACTAAAAAACAAGACTTTACAATCTAACATAATAACAATAATAATAATAATAATAATAATAATAATAATAATAATAATAACAATAATAATAATAATAATAACAATAACAATAATAATAATAATAATAATAATAATAATAATAATAATAATAATAATAACAATAATAACAATAATAATAATAATAATAATAATAACAATAATAATAATAATAATAATAATAATAATAATAATAATAATATAATAATAATAATAAATAATAATAATAATAATAATAATAATAATAATAATAATAATAATAATAATAGTAATAATAATAATAATAATAATAATAATAATAATAATAATAATAATAATAATAATAATAATAATAACAATAATAATAATAATAATAATAAATAATAATAATAATAATAATAATAATAATAATAATAATAATAATAATAATAATAATAATAATAATAATAATAATAATAATAATAATAATAATAATAATAATAATAATAATAATAATAATAATAATAATAATAATAATAATAATAATAATAATAATTACCTTTCTGATCCAGGGAGTCGTATTGTTCCGGTTAACGAAATAAATAAACAGTCTTGCTGGAAATAAAGTTCATGGTTTCTTCGGTGGTGGAACTCAAAAGTTATATGTCAATACTGCCCACAGCTGCCAACAGAAGCGTCCGATCGGCGAGGCAATATTTGTCAAGTAAACAAACGGCCAAGGGAAACATTATGATACAATACAATACTCAAGCGACAAACACTGGGAAGATAATAGTTTACAATGGTTGGGTGCAAACAGCTTATTTTCTGCCCAGGTGCCCTCCCCCCTGCTGCATTGCCTGCTACCCCTCACTGCCACCCCACCCCCTCACCCCTCCCCGACAAAATGAAACAAGGTTTAGTGTACTCTTAAACATTGGAGTTTTGGGAGGGGTCAGGAGTGTGCCATGGGGGGGGGAGGGGGGAGGGGGAGGGGGAGGGGGAGAGAGAGAGAGACTATATTCTACCTTCGTTTTCTTGTTCATCGTTGTCCATAACTTGAGTCAAAGAAACACTATTGGTTATTCTATCACCAGACTCTACTTAACTACCTGAGGTTAATAAGCACTCATTTTATTATCCTAAAAGGCTATACATTTTACAGTGAAGTCTGAGCATGTAAGCCTCGTAAATCAGAGACATGAGCATCAAAACACTAAAATGAAATCTCTCTCTCTCTCTCTCCCATAATTGAGCGAGAGACATAAACAATGAGACTTTATCTCTCCCTCAAGGACGCTGAAGGTAAACAATATGACCTTATCTCCCCCTCTCCTAAATGAAGCGAAACATAAACAAGGATCTCATCTCCCCAGAAGTACACACCAAGTCTATAAACGGATGGGATCTTATCTCTTGCATACGGGAGCCTCAGACATAAACAATAAAGTCCTTCCTGTCCCCCCCTCTCTTACCTTACTTCTTATGTGGATATCGAAAGCATAAAACAGGAGTACCTCATTTATCCGACATGCTGGGCTATCCTCCTCTTCCTCTTTCCTCCTCTTCCCCCTCCGACCTTACGTGGATATCGAAAGCATAAAACAAGAGTACCTCATTTATCCGGGATACTGGGCTAACCTCCTCCTCCTCTTCTTCATCCTCCTTATGCCTTGAGGCTTAAGGAGAGGAAGGAAGGAAGGAAACATGACTAGGAGGGGGACTTCATCAACTCTTTAAGTGGCTCCTTGCCGCATCAATGAACCACAAATCAATGTATGGAAACCCTGACCTAACGTTTTTATGTCTTTACCCTCCGTTGTCAGACTTCCTCAGACAATCGATGGTCCCACTGACTATAGGGAGAGAGCAATCTGGTGGGGTAGTCACTTAGGGATGGGGGAATGTTGTGTTCAAGATCCCCTATTGAGACTAAGGGTCAAATATTGTCTCTCAGTCATCCAGGCAGAGTGAGGTTTTCTC
Organism: Homarus americanus; assembly: GCF_018991925.1. Classification (NCBI taxonomy): domain Eukaryota; kingdom Metazoa; phylum Arthropoda; class Malacostraca; order Decapoda; family Nephropidae; genus Homarus; species Homarus americanus. The sequence goes on from NW_024742712.1 coordinate 200,457, forward strand.
TGGGATCCAATTTGATGACTTAGAAAAGAATGTTTACTTACACCGGACGAAATATTCCTATGTATTTCAAGTCTCTCTCTCTCTCTCTCTCTCTCTCTCTCTCTCTCTCTCTCTCTCTCTCTCGTTACACAAATAACCGCCTACATTTACTCTATATAATCCAACAACTGTAGAATCTACCTCGAATTTTACTTAATAGAACAACATTATGAAATTTCCCCCGGGACCTCTCATTTCATCAAGGCAAACTACCATCATTTAGATAATCAATGAATAAACTGCCAGTTTGTAAGTTAAACTAATTTCACTCAATTGCAACTTTTTATCAGTGGGGTAAAATTTCGACCATTAAAATAAATTACTCTTGGGAGAGAGACAGAGTTGTAAATAGTGGCTTATACCCCTGCTTGTGGCGTCTAGTGTGTCTTTGTCTGTCTGTTCGGTGTGTGTCTGTCTGTGTGTATGTGTAATTGAGTGTATGAATCTGTGTGGTTTTTGAGCTCTTGTGTATGAAAACAGGTTAATGTGTTTCTTTGAATTTAGGTGTATGAGTATTTACATATGTATGTGTGTGCGCATGTGTATAAGTGTTCTTGTGTTTGCTTATGTGTGTGTGTACGTGCTTATATGTAATAATAATAATAAATAATTAATGATTTATTGAGGAATACAACAACTATAAGCTGAAAATATGCAAATAACAGGAGTAACGTATCGATAACATTAATAAAAGCAGATGTATGTGGAGTTTGTCCGTTCCAGCAAGAGCAACAAAACGGAATCAGTTAAGAGATCTGAAACTTTACACACATATTACATGGGTCCCAAAGTTGTGCACCTTGGTATTTCTTTCACTCTTATTTCTTTCATTTCTTTTTTCTTTCATGCTTTCTTTCTTCTTGTTTCCTTTCCCCCTCCCCTCCCTCCTTCCCTCCCTCTCCTTCTCTCTCGCCTCTCTCTCTTTCTCCCCTCTCCCTCCCTCGCCTCTTCCTCCCTTCCTTCCTCTTCCTTCCTCCCTTCCTCTTCCTCCCTCCACTTCTCTTCCTCCCTCCCTCCCTCTTCCTTCCTCCCTCCCTCTTCCTCCCTCCCCTCCTCCCTCGCTACTCCATAATGAACCAGGATAGCTGATGAGCGTGTTGCAGGGAGTGCCACTGATGACACAGCTGAGGTCCTTATATATACACCTGTGTGGCACTTTATGTTCCTCCTACACACCTGGTGCACCTGATGTGTGGTGAGGGAGAGGAGTTTGGTAAAGAGAGGGAGTGCGGGGGGTTGAGGGAGGAGAGTGAGAGGATGTGGAGGAGTGAGGGAGAAAATGAGTGAGGGAGAGAGTGGGAGATTGAGATAGTGTAAGAAGGCAAAAAAAATCATCTCCAAGCAGTGAATAAACACATTGAATAAGACGTAAGTTTAAGACATCAAGTGTTGAATAAAAGATAATTTTACACCGGCAAGCCATGGATAAGACATAAGTTTACGTCGCTGGATGATGAAGAAGACATAACTTTATGTCGTCGCTCGGAGGAAGAAGCCAAAAGTTTTTGTACCCTTGATCTGAACCTGAGGCATCTTGCTGGCCTGGATGGTCGCCAATTTCTTCGTCGTCTTCTTTAACCCATTTCTCTTTCTTTACCTTTCTCTCTTTTTTATCGATGGCACACTAAGAAAACGAATCTCTCTCTCTCTCTCTCTCTCTCTCTCTCTCTCTCTCTCTCTCTTTCTCTCTCTCTCTCTCTGTCACTACTTGTTATCAGATAAGACATTAAATAGAAAAGTGATGATCTTGCACCTTCTTACCCTCCCACATTTTGGGTTACATTTACACCAATCAAGGGACAATCACCCACTGTCTCATGTCTCTCCCCACACTACACCCACTGTCTCATGTCTTCTCCCACACTACACCCACTGTCTCATGTCTTCTCCCACACTACACCCACTGTCTCATGTCTTCTCCCACACTACACCCACTGTCTCATGTTTTCTCCCACACTACACCCACTGTCTCATGTCTTCTCCCACACTACACCCACTGTATCACGTCCTTTTCCCCCACACTGAGTTAATTCCTCTTCCCCTTTGTAAACAGATGAAGAATAATTAAGAGTAAATAAGTTCATTGTGTTCGGTCATCAGTGGATTTTCTCCTCTTTTGTTTACATTATCTTGTATTTGTGGCGACGCTTTACGGTCTCTTGTCTCCCTTATATGTGAATTTCTTTCCCTCCATCCCTCCCTCCCTCCCTTCCTTCCTTCATTTCTCCCTCTTGTTTGTGTTTCCCTCCTCACTTTCCCCTATTCTTCTCCTTCTCTTCCATAATCATCTGTTTCCTTCTCACCTCCCCCCTTGTCTGTGAACTTCCCTCCCCTTCTCACTTTACCCTTCTTGTTTGTTTCCATCCCTCCCTCCTCTTCCTACCCCTCCCCTTCCTCCCTCAGTGCCCCTCCTCCCCTTCTCATCTGTAGGAGTTCTTCCCTCCCTTGTGTCAGGAAGCTTCCCCCTAGCATGCATCTATCAGCCTGTAAAAATACCTCCACGAATTGTTATTGCTTATGCATCCGCGAACCTCGTTGCATCCTTGCACAGTTTATTTCCGTGTGCAAGACTGAGAATACATTATTTTTGTTTTTGTACAGAGACGCTCAGGTGAATATTAGAACTTTTGTGATTTTATGTTGAGAAAATCCTACAAAAAGACACCAACCATTTTATTGACATTTTAATTAACTTTTCTTGTATCCTGTAAACCTAAATACGGACTCATTCATATACGTAATATACCAAAAGTGTGATCTGATACATGTACTCAACTATGGACTCATACAATATACCAGAACATGGACCCATAATTCAGAAGAGATCATCGTCTCTGAATTAAAACATCACACGAGACACCTATCCCAACCTGTCTGTTTATGAGGTTCAGGTAATACTGTCAACACCTGTTCCCTTGACAACCAGAAGACGGGAGGAATAGAGGCAGTAAAAATAAATTTGGAAAACTCGAATGTTAGGTAGAAATGACAAGGAAGAATGGGGTGATGTAGAAAGATTAGGAAGTAATGAGAGAGAGAGGGAAAAAGAGAGAGAGAGAGAGAGAGAGAGAGAGAGAGAGAGAGAGAGAGAGAGAGAGAGAGAGAGAGAGAGAGAGAGAGAGAGAGAGAGAGGCGGAAGGAGGGAGTTACGAAGAGCGATTAAGACGAGAAAAACAGCAATAAAAGAGGAATAAAAGAGGAGAAGAGGACAAGTTGCAAGACGAGCGATCAGGAGTACGTTTGGATAGTCCGCGCGAGTGTGAAGAGTGTGAATAGAGAATTAAAGAAGTGAACCTGAGAAAGAGACAAACAGACAGACAAACAGAAGGAAACAGACAAAAAGAGAGAGATAAACAGAGAAAGTGAAAGATACAGAAATAAAAAGAGAAAGAGACAGAAACAGAGAGACAGAAAGAGAAATAAAAGATCACAATGGAAAAAATACATTAAAAAAATAGAAAAAAAGGCAAAATTAGAAGAAGCAAAATATTTTAAGAAGACAAGAAGAGATAAATGAAAATAATGGTTGAAGAAAACAATTGTGATGACGAGAGAATGAAGACGAACGGCGTAGTAGATAAAACAAATTAGAAAGGATGGTAGGAGAAACTGTTTGGGGGGGAAGGGAAGGGAGATTACTATAATGGTTGTGATATTACCCTAGATGGAGCTGTGAGAGGGAGAACAGGGGGAGGGAGAGAGACGAAGAGATGGAAGGGCAAAGGGATGATAGAGAAAGAGAGGATTAGAGAGGGAAGGGAGAGGTGAAGGGAAAGCGTAAGAGAAAGAAAGAGGTAGGAGGAAAGGGAGAAGCGGATAAAGGTGAAAGGGAGAGAGAGAGAGAACAGGAAGAGGGATAGAGAATGGAAAAGAGAGAGAAAGGAACGAAGAAAAGACAAGGAATAGAAGAAGGAAAATAAAGAATAGAGGAGAAAAAAGCAGTCAGAAAAACACGAAAAAGAAAGCAAGTAGAAAAAAGAGAAAGTGAAAAGACAAAAATATGAAAATATAAAAAAAAGTAAAAAAAAAAAATTGACCAAATTCCTGGTATAATTTTCGTTGATAAAGCATCAGAGGACTTGTCGTGTCGTGAACTCAAAGCACCATGGTAGAGACTCAACGCAACACCCTGGGAAACATCCTGGGACCCGAGAAATTATGATAATAGCACAGCGGCCAACACACCACAGCGACCCCCCCTTATTCTTGGTGCGGTAATGGAAAGAACCCGTTAGCGTGACCACAACGAGGGAGAATGGGTTGTGTCGGAACCTTTTATAGCGGAGGATAGTTGATGTGTTTTAGACGCGTGAGTGGCGGAGGCTGTAGTGACCAGAGGTAAACTACCCAACTACCCCAACCACCCAACCACAGGATATTGATGAGAACTTCACCTTAAAGCCAAGATGAACTTAGGTTTTAATCTGTCTGTTGTTCTTGACTGTATTGGTTTACTGTACAAAAGTTAACCTCAAAATTAATTTCCCTGATTAACTGTAGCATTATTGCGTGTGTTGAAATTGTCCTTAAAATCACGGTATAGTTATTCCTTGACGCATAAATTAAGGAGGTGGCAAAAAGTTGACATTCTATTAATTATCAAAATTTCAACATTTCGACCAAGTAAATATATCCGTATTGCCACTTCACCCCTTAGAAGAATTTACCTATTCGTCCTTCATCCTTATCTTAACTCATATGTTAATTAAATCAGGTGTACGTTCTTCATTGCCCTCAGATGGTCAGGACAGGTGGTCAGGTCTCCTCTGTGTGTGTACGAATCGTAATTAACCTTCAAAATTGAATAAAAAGTAAGATTTTTTTTTATCTTGAGGAAACGAAACTACTTGTAATCCGGAACTTTTCATAAATAAGGAATTAAAACCTGTTATTTCATGTCGATATGCAAGTGGTGATAGAATTCCACTACACTGCTTACAAACACGGAGCCAGCAAGTCCCATCACCCAGCTCTAACAAACTATATCACCGTCATGAAATAACAAACGTGGCTTTACGCTGTTGAAACAAAAATACCGCAAAAATTCTATCAAGTTTATTTCCTGCCGCGGAATACAAAAACTACAGAGAGAGAGAGAGAGAGAGAGAGAGAGAGAGAGAGAGAGAGAGAGAGAGAGAGAGAGAGAGAGAGAGAGAGAGAGAGAGAGAGAGAGGATGATGAAATAACAAACAACAGAATTCCAACCCACTGTGAGAATAGAAGAGTATTATGGAAATTCTAGCCAGTTTCTTCTTTCTGGTGAGCGTTTAAGTGGCCAAACACTCTACCAGACTAATGGAACTGCAGTAAGACTTGCTTCTTGATCTTAGAGGCTGTGATGGAGACGTAAAGAAGAGATTCTCCTTATCCTGACCTGTCGTAAATGGTGGTATAATGGGGGGGTGGGAGCAGTGGTTTAAAGTTGGTAAGATGGTTGTTTTTAGGGGGATCGTGCGTGTGTGTGTGTGTGTGTGTGTGTGTGTGTGTGTGTGTGTATATATGTGTGTGTGTGTGTGTGTGTGTGTGTGTGTGTGTGTGTGTGTGTGTGTGTGTGTGTGTGTGTGTGTGTGTGTGTGTGTGTGTGTGTGTGTGTGTGTGTGTGTGTGTGTGTGTGTTTGTGTGTGTGTGTGTGTGTGTGTGTGTGTTTGTGTGTGTGTGTGTGTGTTTTGTGTGTGTGTGTGTGTGTGTGTGTGTATATATGTGTGTGTGTGTGTGTGTGTGTGTGTGTGTGTGTGTGTGTGTGTGTGTGTGTGTGTGTGTGTGTTTGTGTGTGTGTGTGTGTATATATGTGTGTGTGTGTGTGTGTGTGTGTGTTTGTGTGTGTGTGTGTATATATGTGTGTGTGTGTGTGTGTGTACTGTATGCGTGTGACAAAACACTATTATGTCAAACTCGAGTCCATAAACTAGCGCCTTGTATGAAAATGTTATTAGGAATTAGGTGATGATTTACCTGGACACAGTGTTACCGTTATCAAGGTGAATTTAGTGTATGTTTTACGTATGGTTGAGTGACCAACCTACTTGTGTGTCGACAAGTGTCCCCGAGAAGGAATGTGTATGATGTGTGTAGGAGGGAAACTACAGTGTTGAAGTGAAGCGGTAATTCTTTTCGAAACTAAGTCACGAGATTGTAATTAATAATGAGAAAATTATTAAAGTCAGTGAAAATATTCGTACAACAAAATGGAAATATTTGAATTTTTAAATTGAACTTTACTCATCAGGTTAGATATTGTCTTTTTATTAAAATATATGATTGGATATTACTTGTTTATTATATAGAATTATAAAAAATTCAATATCATTATAACCAATTGTAACTCTTGTAACCAACCATAATATTCCCCATAGAAAATCAAATTTTGTTTTCGATTAACATTTACATAATTACATTAAATTAATACGTATAAAATGGTTTTGCCACCTCATAGTGCAGTGGTAATATAACCTAACCAAAGCTAACCTACCCTAACCTAACCTAACTACCCGGTATCGCCTGACACAAGCAGTTAACTTCATCGATGGTTAGATAATGAAGGTTTATAAGGGTAACTCTTCCCTCTCGTAGTGTCACTGGTTACATCCTGATCTCTGTCCAAAATAATGGCAGGACGTATTCTGATATGCTTACAGATTTTAACAGTTACTCAATGAGGTCTATTACTGACTCAGCTTGTGCATTTCTGAGCAGAGTATCAAGCTGACTCATCTCTTACTTATGAATTTATGAATAAATTATCAAACTAACTGACCTACGAGTTACTTATCGTATACAGCTGAGAGACTACATTTTAACCCCCACTGAAAGCATGCACGGCAAGTCTTCCCTCCTGCAGCAACAAGCACGAGAATGTTGACTTGGCTATGTAATAAGATTCCTCAGGAGGGTAATATAATTCGTGACACATCTAAGGCAATTTGTATGATAATGTAACCTCCTCCGACCCGAATATTCTAATATTATAATGTATATGATAAGAAGTGGCAGTTTTTAACAAGTTTCGTTACAGTTCACACGTCTCCTTCGCTGATGATAATGTCTGTTGATGGTGAGATAAAGTAATAGTAGTGAAGGAGCATCTGTGTGTGTGTGTGTGTGTGTGTGTGTGTGTGTGTGTGTGTGTGTGTGTGTACAACCAACAAAAGAAATACCGCACCGCTTCCTGTACTTTTCATTCTGGAACACAAGATGAAATGTTTAGAAGACCTGGATATACCATCCCAACACATACCATGAGTGGCTGAGGTATTTGCTCATTCCCAGTTCCAACGGACCCCGGGGGCGTGATCATTTTTTGGTTGACTGTACACAGCACACCACCTACGTCACTGGTTGTAGGGCAGGGGAGGAAGGGTAGAGGGAGGAAAGGAGGGAGAGGGAGGGAGCAGGGTTAGGGAGGAAGGGGATGGAGGGGGGAGGAAGGGAGAGAGGGTCACCACTGTGTACTCTATGAAAGGCCCAACATTTTCCTTTAGTTATTTTGAGAGTTTCATCCGGATGAACTAGATGACCCCCGTGTCGCGCCACACTCCATCACACCGTACACGGCCACATCCCCTCTGGACACTAGGTCACAGCTAAAACTTTAGTATGAATTCTAATATTAGTTTTTGTTTTCTTTTTTTTTTTACATCCACTTGGCTGAGTAAATAATGCCTGTGTGTGTGTGTGTGTGTGTGTGTGTGTGTGTGTGTGTGTGTGTGTGTGTGTGTGTGTGTGTGTGTGTGTGTGTAACTTCATCTTTTTTTTTATTCAAACATCATTTATATTGTGGAGAGACACAGGCGAGGCTGGTCTTATAAAATCGGTCTCCAGTGTAGGAATTAAGACTTATTGAACGATATTTAAAGATGCTGTGTTAAAATGCCTAAATTAATCAAATCTTTCATAATATTTAAAACTTTGCCTTTACCGTACAAATAAATAATGAACGATACTTAAAGAATTTGTGAGGTAAATACCAAAATTATTTAAATCTTTTTTAACTTAATAAATTATGTAGAAAAATTCTTTGGAGCTAAGACTCCAAGTGTTAAAACACCTGAATTAATAAACCAAGATGAAACAACAGGTGAGTGACCTTGTGTGGTAGACAGACAAGGTCAAGGGTCATACCCCAAAAGGTCAAAGGGGAGGAAAACGATTAACCACACACACACACACACACACACACACACACAAACACACACACACACACACACACACAAAGATTAAGATGTAAAATGAGAATTAAAAAGAGTACGAGAGGGAGGTTAGAGGAATAAAACAAAGAAAAGGGCAACTGAAAAGGTTTGGTAGGTGAGAGAGAGAGAGAGAGAGAGAGAGAGAGAGAGAGAGAGAGAGAGAGAGAGAGAGAGAGAGAGAGAGAGAGAGAGAGAGAGAGAGAGAGAGAGAGAGAGAGAGAGAGAGTTATTCATTTTCTGAATTAAATTACTCTTGCTCCTAATACAACACTCTCACCCAAATAAGAATCCATCAGTTAGGTCATAGGATACATAACACACACTCCAAAAAAGGTATCATTACTATTTTATGTAAGACAATATGACACAACAGACGAAGTATTTTGACAACCCTACCGAGACAAAAGGAGTCACAGTGTTCATTATGAAGTTCATCTGTCACCCCAAGTACAGATAGTTTTTTGAGCGAGGTACAAAATTTAAAAAAAATAAAAAAAATAAAAAAAAAATAAAAAAAATAAAATGAAATAAAATAAAATACCAAACTAGACAGGTATAAAATATAGAGACTCTCATCCTAAAAGTCAAGAAAATTCGACAGAAAAAGGGTGAATAATTCTCTAGATTCCCCAATGGCATAATTACCGGGCAATCTGTGAGACATTATTGGAAATTACTTATTAAATTCTCTCCCTCGTGAAGAAATTTAAATACCTTCTTTCTGTGTGAGGAATATTCTCCTGAAGAAATATCTGAAGAATGTATTGATGTCATTATTTTTTATTCGTGATATTTGGCGTTAGTTCAGTGGTCCTTAAGTTAATATCAGTCCTATTATTATTATTATTATTATTATTATTATTATTATTATTATTATTATTATTGTTATTGTTATTATTATTATTTTATCTTGACTATTATTGTATTTCTTTATCTTAGCCGTTAGTAAGTCAACATGATATATTTAAAAGCGAGAGATCTTCGGTGATGGAAAACTAAGAGAAAAACAAAATAGTTGGATATATAGTGTGCTAGTGGGGAGTGAACACCTACACTCACCACTACACTGCGCGGACTCTGGTTATCCCCACACGCGGCCGGTTCGGTCGTTTTGTTCGAAACAGATTTAAAAAAAATGGAATTTGCTGTCGAGAGTGATGGATGACGCACTGCAAATATTTACATTTATTTTACCGGAAATAGATATTTCAGTGTTAAGCGGCGGACCAAAGTGAATGTTAGCTACGTATATATATATATATATATATATATATATATATATATATATATATATATATATATATATATATATATATATATATATATATATATATATATATATATATATATATATATGAAAATGAGAAAATGTGACGAGAGAAAATAGGGAATCTATATGGATTTTATATTCTTTAAGGAGTGATAAATGAAGATGCATTCTTTCCTTCCCTCCATTCCTCTTCCTCCTCTTAGGTAGATTTTCACCCTCCCTTCTCTCCTCTCCTCCTCCTTTGATAAACCGCAGAAAAAGATGAAGACGCTCTCCTTCCTCCCTCCCCTTAGGTGGACGGTGGTAAAATTGAAGACCACCCCCTTCCATTCTTTCCCTTAAACACCCCCTATATTCACCCCACTTCTCCATCCTTCCCCTCAAACACCACCCCATCTTCCCTCACACCCATCATCCCCTCCCTCAGATGCTCCTATAACCTCCTGCTTCCGCCTATTACTCGTCTCATCTCGCCATAGGTATAATCTCCTAGACTTTTACTGGTGTTTATCGCCGCATAAACCTGTATATGAGAGCCTGCCAACTCCACTCCTCTACCGTGACGTCATCAACATGGCAGACGAGGTGATGTGTTTGTTAACGGTGTTCTTGTGTATTGATGTAAGCTAATCGTCATGATACCACCAATAATATTAAAATATAAACTGGTATACAAAACTTTTAACGAACGCTGTTTTTGTTTACTCCCGAAAGAATAGAATAACTGAATTTAATCTGCATGTAAAGCAAGATATCAGATTAATTATTTAAGAAAAAGCAAAATAATAAATAACTAACACTGGGACGCTTTCCAGGTATACATGTTCAGGTGTGGTTTATTGATCAGGTGAGGGACACACCATACTGGTTACACTGTTTACTGATGCAGGGTTTCAAATAAAGGTTATACAGCGATAGATAATACAGGAGCAATGACAAGTGTGTGTGGGGATAGCGGCAGCAGGTACAAGTTTAGCCACAAATACAGCTGCAGTGATAGGAACAGGTGCAGTGGAAGGTACAGGTATAGGTACAGTGACAGGTACATGTAAAGAGACAGGTACAGGTGCATTTAGTAGTAGTAGTAGTAGTAGTAGTAGTAGTAGTAGTAGTAGTAGTATCCACAGGTAAAAACTCCTTCCCTAGGGGGGGGTAGGGATTCTTCGCCGGCATAGGAATCACCTCCAGTGTTTGGCAGGAATCCTTTTGGTTTGAGCGGTGAATGCCTCAACAAACATGAAATTTGTCCACATTTACATGGTAATTGGTCGGAGTTGCTCCAAACTCCTTTACATTGGGGCAGCAATCATCCAAATTTCGAGGAAAATCACGTAAATCCGCACCTAAATGACCCGAATTCCTCTGCAAGTTGCATTATTAGAACAAGACTCGTTGGCAAGCTTCCTCGCTACGGCCCAAATTACACCCAGGCCTTAATGTTCGTCTGTATGCCCAACATAACCTTTTTTTTCTTTATATTTACTTTTGTGTTATTTTGGTGAGACGACTGATTGACTGAGCAGTTTTCCAAAGGTGTTCAGAGAAGGTAAATGTGTGTGTGAGCGCTGGAACAAAACGATCCCCAGAGAGGAGTGTGTTTCCCTGTGTGTACGGACGTAGAGAGGTGATCTATGGGACCCAAGAGACAGGTGACATTATAATATTTCCCTACCTGTCACTATGGATTGTTTTGGGGTTTTTTGAGGTAGGGAGAAGGGGGGGAAGGGGAGGCGGCTAAGTTAGATCTGGGGTGTGGGGGAGGAATTTTAAGGGGAGTTAAGTTTGTTTTGATTTAGGTTAAGTAGGGGAGGGAGGGTCAAGATTGTGGTTAGTTAAGGTCAAACTCTTCAGGTTCATGAGTCTGAATCTCTCGGGGGTTCGTGTTTCAGAGAGAGAGGTAAACGGACTTTAGTAGTTGATTGTAACTACAATAATGATTAGTAGAGACAAAATATTTCCACTTAAACTAATTAATAAGTAGCCAACTAATAAAACTTTAATTACAATAATTAATGGGTAATTAGTATTTGGTCTTTACTACAATAATTATGTAATATTTTCAGCCTTTCTGAGATAATTAACAGTAACAGACAGGCCATTACTAGATAAATCCTAAATACATAAAAGAGGAAGTGAGGAAGGAGGAGATTAGAGGAGGAAAGAGGGAGACAGGGGAAGGAGTAAGGGGGGAGGGAGGGAAGGGAGAAAGAAGAGGGAGAGGAAAGAGGTGGAGGGAGGAGAGGTTAGAAGGGGGAAAGACGAGAAAAGGGAAAGGAAAGAGAGGAATGAAAGAAAGAATAGGGATAGGAAGTAGAAAAGGAATGTATAGAAAAAAGGAGAGAGAGAGAGAGAGAGAGAGAGAGAGAGAGAGAGAGAGAGAGAGAGAGAGAGAGAGAGAGAGAGAGAGAGAGAGAGAGAGAGAGAGAGAGAGAGAGAGAGAGAGAGTTTACCAAGCATATATACCCCCCCTGTATATATCACGACGCCGCTACCAGAGAGTGTGGTGGGCAATCATACTCATTACGTTATCAATATTGCACCTCAGGAAGCTCAGCGAGAGGTCATGCAATCGTATGTTGATTATAAGGGCTTAACTCAGCGGCTCACGTCACCATCCTCTAGTGATAGCTGATGGAAGTGGAGGAAAGTGTGATAAAGAAGGAGAGAGAGAATATGATAAAGAAGGAGAGAGAGAGTGTGATAAAGAAGGAGAGAGAGAGAGTGTGATGATGAAAGGGAGAGAAAGTGTGATAAAGAAGGGGAGAGAGAGTGTGTGATGATGAAAGGGAGAGAGAGGGGAATGACAAAAATAAGGGTAATGAAGAGCCAGGAGTGTGTGCGTGTGTGTGTGTGTGATTTGAGGAGAGAGAGAGAGAGAGAGAGAGAGAGAGAGAGAGAGAGAGAGAGAGAGAGAGAGAGAGAGAGAGAGAGAGAGAGAGAGAGAGAGAGAGAGAGAGAGAGAGAGAGAGAGAGAGAGAGAGAGAGAGAAAAAAAAATTAATTAATGAAAATTTTAAAAATATACACTATCAAACAGAGAATAAAGCCTCAATCACATCTAAAATATTCATATAAAACAAGAAAAAAGAAATAGAATCAATAACTAATATAAAGAAAGAATAAGAACCATATAAAAACAATATAAATATACAAAACAAGATATACGAAAATAAAATCAGAATCGACATTTTATTATCGTCCAGAAATTGATATATAGAGCGTCTACTTGTGATACATATTGTGCATGGTAGGTCAGATAGTCTAACCTAACCTAATGTAACACACACACACACACACACACACACACACACACACACACACACACACACACACACACCCCTTGACTCAGGAGACTTAATACGAGAAAACAATTTCCCCCAAATATTCGCAAATTTAGGAGCAAATTAGATGATCGTGTGACTGGAGAACGAGAAGAGAGAGAGGGAAGCCAACTACTGGGGGTTTTTCTTAAAGGAGTAAAGGTTAAGGTTGGGGTGGGTTGCTATTGGGTTGGGTTGCTAGTTGGGTTGTGTGGGTTGCTGGGTTAAGGTTGGGTTGGGTTGGGTTGCTGGGTTGGCTGGGTTGGGTTGGGTTGGGTTGGGGTGGGGTGGGTCGGGTTGTTATCTATGGTTAAGTCAATGTTAATTTAGGTTAGACATCCTTTACGATATCAGTACAGGCTAATATAGTCCCTCACCTACTTCAAGTGAACGGCTCTCCACCTCCCCTCACCGTGCACAGCCTGAGGGATCCAGTAGAATAGGGGAGGTAGGGGCCGTAGGGAGAATAGGACATTATGGTGAGGAAACAGAAAGGGGAAGTAGAATAATGTGAAAATGGATAGGTAGAGAATAACGGAAGAGAGAGAAAGAGAAAGCGCAACTGCACAAAACGCTTTACTTATCACACAGACACACACACACACTCACGCAAACAAACACAAAAATACACACAAAGACATAGAGCCACACACACACACACAAGTCAGCCAGACAGGTAGGTGGGTAGGTGTGACCCGCTCTGTACTGGTGGACGGGACAGCCAGCCGACCTGTTAACTTTTCATGTATGTAAAAATCCAACAGTTAGTAATATAATGGTAAGACAAATCACCAGTCGTGTACACCTGGACACACATATACACGCACCGCGACACGCACACACACATTATGGTGAGGGAAAACACACACACACTCCTTTGTTATTAAACACACACACACGCAACGTAATTACAGACACAGGGGGGTATAAGTCTAGTCACACACACACACACACACACACACACACACACACACACACACACACACACACACACACACACACACACACACACACACACACGTATATACATATTCACTTACGCTTTCTCGTATTTATTTAAAACAATAAAACTTTTATATATTCAACACGTCCACACTGAGGCCAAAATGTACATGTGTGTGTGTGTGTGTGTGTGTGTGTGTGTGTGTGTGTGTGTGTGTGTCGTTATTTAAGAGAAGAATTTTACTTTTCTCTGTTGTTCTTCTTTCGTTTCGTAGCCACAAGAAGCAGGAATAATATCAATATACGTATTAAAGAAAGAGAATAAAGAAAAGAAAATAAGTACAGACAAAGAGATAGGATATAAGATAGGGCAGAGGAGATAAGACAACTGAATGGAAATTAGGAGGAGGAGGAGGAGGAGGAAGCGGAGAAGAGGAGGGTATAATTGAGTGGTGAAGAGGAGTAGAAGAGTAGAAGGGGAGAGGAAGAGTGGAAAATTGAGTGGGATGGAAAAGGAGTAAGAGGAGGGTGAGGGGAAGAGAAGGAGAGAGGAGAAGAAGAAACGCAGTACAGGAGAGACGGGAATATCTGAAGAGGAGAGGGAGAGGGGGTGTAGTGGAGGGGAAGAAGGAAGGGGAGAGGAAAAGGAGAGATCGAGTGGGAGAGAAGCAAATGGAATATGACGTAGAGAAGAGAAGGGGAAAGTGAAAACAAGCTAATAGTGGATAAGGGGAAAATAATGAAGGAGGAGGAGAATGATAAGTAGGAAGTGAAGGAGAAAGAGGAGGACGAGGAGGAGAAGAAGAGGAGGATGGGGAGGATGAGAGGAAGTAGACGAAGGATGAGGAGGAAGAATAAAGATAAGGAATAAGGACTCTTCTGGGGGCAGTTTAACAACATGTTTTACCACGGCCGCTTCTGTGATCCATTCTTGGTAGCAGAGCCAACAGGTGGACGGCTGGCTGGGAGGTATAGCGGGTGCAAGAACTAACTTTCTAACTTTCTAACTTTCTTTCTTTCTTTCTTTCTTTCTTTCTCTCTTTGTCTTCCTAAAAAATAAAACAACTCAGCAGAATGGCGAATTGGGGAAGGCCAGCCAAGACTCAATTATTTATCAGAAATCGACTCCGAACAAAGGTTATATCGCCCATGGAGACAGAAGCTTTTAACGTCGCCTTGACCCTTGACCTTTGACCTCTGACCAATTCTGACCCGAGACACCAACAGGTTTTCCAGCCATGAGCATTAGAAAGTTAAACTAAAAGTCTGACACGAAAATCTTAAAAAATCCCATGAAAATTCCAAGACTTTTCGAATGATTTTAGCCTTTCGAGATTCAACTTGCTTGCAGCTGTCATAAACAGTACATGGGAATTCAGCAATGAAGTTGGGTTTATTTTAGCTTGGTTTAACTGAGTACAATGAACTAGCTTGTAAAATTAAATATACTAAACCCTTGAGTACGATATTAATCCTTGTGTCCAGTAAATAAGGTTTAATGAGATGTTTTAACCCACTGAGTTCAATTATTTAGTCCCTTGAGTACAATGACTTAATCCTTGAGTACAATGATTTCATTCCTTGAGTATAATGACTGAACCCATTGTGTTCAAGGTATGACCAATCAATACTTACATTATATCACTGACGTCATTGTTGGGGGAAAGATCTATCAAATAAGACATTTCAATGACGACACAACAGGGTATAACCAATCAGCGAACGTTATTCACCCCAAGATTTAATAGCATGGACAAATCATCTCACGTTGTTCTACTGACGTCATCATAACAAAATAAACCAATGAATGAACGTCTTCCCTCTGACGTCACATATAGAAGACAAATAACAAAAAATATCTCCACTAACGCGTGTTCCTTCACTCATGCCCGCATACGAGTGGATTTTACCAGATCACGAGAATGAACTAAACCACAAAGAACAGGAAACTGACCGCCTCCCAATACCTTAGATCACACCGATAGCTGTGGGTCTGCCTCAAGCACTTAGAGATCACGAGATACCTCCACTTATTGTGAGGGGGAGAGATAACGCCATACTCCAGGTCATTGTGAATCGTTAAGAGACCGGAGAGATGGAGCCGTAGAGAGATAGCGAGTATTTCCGTACCTAGGCGAAGGAGATAGGAGGTATATATAATTAATATATATATATATAGAGGTCGAGTAGAGTTTGTTGCTGGAGAACGTGGCGGGGTGGCGGACGGTGGGGGGAGAGAGAGAGAGAGAGAGAGAGAGATGAATTTATTATTCGTAACTTGAACATAATCATAGTGTGTGTGTGTGTGTGTGTGTGTGTGTGTGTGTGTGTGTGTGTGTGTGTGTGTAAGAACAAGCAGCAAGGGTTTCGAAAGTCAAGCGGGGAAAGGACAAGCCAATCCCATGCTCCACTAACCTCTCCTTTCTCCCCTCCCATTCTCCTTACCTCTCCTACACTCTCACTCTCCTCCTCCTCCTCCTTCACCTCCTCTCCCCTGACCGTCCCATTAACATTCTCTTTTCCTCTCCCACTCTTTTTTCCCCCTCTCCCATTATTCCTCTTTCCTCCCCTCTCCCCCCTTCACCACTTTTTCTCCCATTATTCCTCTTTCCTCTCCCTCTCTCCACTTATCTCTTCTTCTCCTATTCACTCCCTCCTCCCTTACTCATTTTCTTCTCTCCCTCCGCTTTAACCACTTCCCTTCCATTCCTTGTGTTTCAGTTAAACTTCCCCCCCCTGTCACCCTTTCCCCTCAACCGCCTGTCACATCTCCCATCCCCTCAACCGCCTGTCACATCTCCCATCCCCTCAACCACCTGTCACATCTCCCATCCTCAACCACCTGTCACATCTCCCATCCTCAACCACCTGTCACATCTCCCATCCCCTCAACCGCCTCCCTCTCATCTCTCTTCTTTCCTTTTGTTTTATTTTAATAATTCTAAGTCAGCATCTCTTGGTTTCTCCACCACATAACTCATCCCCCACTTATATGTCCTTACAAGCCTCTCAGCCATATGGTTCTACAACAACCCACTCCTATGGTTCTACACAAGCCTCTCAAGCCCTATGGTTCTACAAGCAAGCCACTCTCCAGCCTATGGTTCACCAAGCCACTCTCAGCCCTATGGTTCTACAAGCAAGCCACTCTCAGCCCTATGGTTCTACAAGCAAGCTCTCAGCCCTATGGTTCTACAAGCAAGCCACTCTCAGCCATATGGTTCTACAAAGCAAGCCCTCTCAGCCATATGGTTCACAAAAGCCATCTCAGCCCTATGGTTCTACAACAAGCCTCTCAGCCTATGGTTCACAAGCCACCTCAGCTGACAAGCCACTCCGGGTTCTACAAGCCACACTCAAACCACATCCTCCACAGTAAACCAAACAAACCACAACTTCATAAATGGCTATACCTTAATCAAACTGTACCTGGTGGTGGTGGGGAACTTAGCTTGCTATTCCTGTACCGAACAATTATTAATCTCCCAGACATTGATGGTCCATTCGCTTCACAATGAGTCATATTTCATCGGCTATTTTTCTCCCCCGTAAAATTCCAGGTTCGTTATGTGTGTACACTAGAATCCGCTCATGTCTTTTACCCGATATTGTACTCCGATGATTCAGTTCGTTCGTTAATGACCAGTATAAGTCCTGCATCTCTTACAAAGAATTGCCCACTAATGAACCCATGTGGGGGTAAATCGCCTTGTTCAGTTACATAATGGGTAATCTCTATTGATTCAGTAGGTAGGTAGGTGGATGGATAGGTACGTGGGTAGGTAGGTAGGGAGAGTGGGAGGAGTTTTAGTCAAAATTATTGTGGGAATTCATCATTTTCAGAACAGGTGAGGGTATTGTAATCGCGCGCGCGTGTGTGTAGAGAGAGAGAGAGAGAGAGAGAGAGAGAGAGAGAGAGAGAGAGAGAGAGAGAGAGAGAGAGAGAGAGAGCCAACATATGGATAACCATCAACATATTTATTTGGTAACTTTTTTCACAATATCTCTTGTCACGACCAGACCAAAAGTAACACGAAATAATATACAGTGACATCAATAGTAAAAATTCTAACATGACCTGTGGTAAGGATTGGTCAATTCTACTTTATTTATACTAATAACACGTATACTAATAGAAAGGGTAATCTTGCTTGGCTATGGTCTCTGATTGCTGAATAATAACTGTTTGGACAATCATCATCTTGTTCTGAATCTGCGACCTCGATGTTAAGGGAATCTCGACCTCAATTGCCAGTATATCAACTTTGATAAATAAAGAATTGAGGATTGTAACTCATCATAGACGGCATCTTTATATTCAAACCACTTTTGTACAGTGCTCAATGATCTGAACATCACTCTCAATTAAATTCCAGGATAAAATTCTCTTAACAACTTGGCCAATTTGTTTGTGAGGGCTTTGCTATAAGAGCCTTTTGAAAATAAACTATGGCTTTGCTTGCAGTGGCTAGTTGTGAGTGTCTGGTCCAAGTAGTTTTTAGAGAGAGTTGTATCCCTATGTGAGTACCTGTAAAGATGAATGCTATTGTGATGTAATGTCTACCTAAGGGATTGCAATTTTAGACTCGTGAACCCGAAGCAGTAGACTGATACATTATTCTGTCCTTAAATGCTTCAGGTTCTCGAGTCTGAATCTCTCGGGGATTTATGGTTCAGGGAGAAAGGCGAATGGACTTTATTCACTATATTGTTCATTAAATGAGGGGTTTACATTTAACGAATCCTCGACTAAGTGTACTTTCATCACTAAATAATCCGCTAAATGAAGGGTCCCAGATATAAAGGACTTTCGTCACTATATAGTCAGTTAAGTTGGAGGTTTCATATTTAAAGGACCCTCAATATATAGGACATTTATCACTATATAATTCGTTAAATGGGGTGTTCACATCTAACGGACCGCCCTCGATATAACGGACTTTCTGCTCCATATAGTCCGTTAAATAGAGGTTTCACTGCACATAAGATTTACTTCAATGTTTCTCACTACTGATCTCCATTAGGAATTTTTCTTCCGTTTTAAAATTCATCTTTATTTTTTAATGTAATAGACTGACCCTTTCACCTTGTAACAAAAAATACATGGTAGTGTTGGAAACGTATTTGGAAACAGAAATATATATATATAAAAAAAACAGAAATACATTTGGTCTATAAATTGTAATAGATATTTTACAGCGAGTCCAGTTCGTTTAACTCTTCACAACGCTGGGGACAAAAATTTTTATTCCTAACTCCTAAAAAACGTTTCACATATATCACTTTATATATATATATATATATATATATATATATATATATATATATATATATATATATATATATATATATATATATATATATATATATATATTGATAAAATCACACGGGAAAAGGGAAACAACGGAGCACCTTAGCTTTCGTCTTTATTCAAGACATCAGTTGCCTCTGAAGATGTCTTGAATAAAGACGAAAGCTAAGGTGCTCCGTTGTTTCATTTTCCCGTGTGATTTTATCAAGATTTATCTTATCCACGTTTTCATTGTGGATCTACATGTATATATATATATATATATATATATATATATATATATATATATATATATATATATATATATATATATATATATATATATATATATATAACGAGTCATTCTCTAATGCATGGTGTCGCTAGTTATAAAAGCCTGAGGCAACAGTCAACTGGTGAGTGGGCTAACTTGTTGCTACAATGGTGGACTGTGGTAACCCTGGTGACTGTTAACTGTGGTAACCCTAACAACAGTTGACTGGCGAGCTAACCTGTTGGTTAAATGAACCCGTTGCTCTTATATGAACCCACATAAACCCTTTCAAAACTTCCTGAAAAAGAGGTAACCGAACCTGTTGCAGCCACAGCGAACCCCAATGGCTAAATGAACCCCCTCCCCCTCCCCTGACAACACACACCTCAAAAATATCATTAAACATTTAT
Source organism: Homarus americanus (assembly GCF_018991925.1). NCBI lineage: Eukaryota > Metazoa > Arthropoda > Malacostraca > Decapoda > Nephropidae > Homarus > Homarus americanus. The sequence goes on from NW_024742712.1 coordinate 220,187, forward strand.
TTCTTTTTTACGGGATTCAGAGTAACGTGAATATCAAGATTACAAACAGACATACAGACGTCAAGTAACATTGATAAGACCTACATAATACCATCTATTTCAGTACAAACTCTGATAGCTAATGAGGCCCCCTACAGATGAGTGAGTTACAAAGAGGATGTCACTGGTTATCGAAGCTGTATTTGAAGATAAGAGTTTATATCAACCAGCGTGTGTTCTGTTGATAAGCATTTAGTGTATTAATTATGCCTGGGTAAATTAGTTGGAGGGAGGGAGGGGGGGGGTAAGGTAGATGAGAGGGGGAGTAAAGAAGAAGGAATAAGTGTAGTAAATGATGAGAGAGAGAGAGAGAGAGAGAGAGAGAGAGAGAGAGAGAGAGAGAGAGAGAGAGAGAGAGAGAGAGAGAGAGAGAGAGAGAGAGAGAGAATTAGTGTGGAAAATTATCAGAAATTCAAACTCAAAATCTCATCACATTATCAAACTTCAATAAAAAAATTCAGGTACAGTAATTACCAGGTGGTGAACTGTATCATTGGTGTCTTAACATACTTATAAAGTGTAATTAAATATATCAAATGCTTAAGGTGTAAAATACAGGTACAATGATACTATCAATATACACTAACCCATAATCCTTCAGGATGAGTCATTAATTAAACACCTTATTTACCTTTATCTTCCTTTATGCATATTTTATATTTTTCATTATAATTTATCTATATATAAGCAATTTATTACCTGTCTTTTCATTTTATTATTATTTTATTTGCGTATCTAAAATTAATCATTGTTTTTTTATAGGGGGTGAATTGTTATTTAAATTTACTTGATATTACGTTAACTTCCGCTTCTATTATTTACGTGAAAAACTTTATATCACTGAAGTTAAATTATAGCGCATATATTGTGCATTGTTCAGCTGTTTTAAAGAGTAAGTGTTTATATATATACAGTATTCTCTCTCTCTCTCTCTCTCTCTCTCTAACTGGTGGCGGGACAGGGAGGAGGCTGAGAGAGATGATGCAGTAGATGGAGAGGAGTGACAGGGAAGAGACAGAAAAGAAGGAGACAGGGAGAAAGAGATGTCACAAGGGAAAGGAAGAGAAGGCTTTAGAGGGACAAAGTGTAAAGAGAAAGAAAGGAGAAAGAGAGAAAGAGAGAGAAACATAGACAGGCAGAGACAGAGAGACGGTTAATAATTCCACAAAAAAGAGAAATTGTGAAAGTGAAGATCAACGAGCTTTAAAAATATTGACTCCATAAGAAAGAAAAAAAATGAATTCCAATTTCCTCCAACAATACTAAATTACCTTTTGTTTTCTACTTTTATTTACGTTTCTAAATAAATAAAAAAGCTGTCAACACTTTGCATATATATACGAATATAAAGTGTTATATAAATAAAATATGTATACATGTATAAATTGTATATGGATTTTTACACACACACATATATATATATATATATATATATATATATATATATATATATATATATATATATATATATATATATATATATATATATATATATATATATATATATATACATATATGCATAAATACAAATATATTTTTCCTATTTAGACGTAAATACATATAAATTTATTCGTAAAAAGTAAACTACCTATTGTCATCCTATACAAAAGATTACTCCCCTTCGGTTATGAAAAAAAAATTAATATATATATATATATATTTTTTTTATCAGGACCGAGCGTGGTAGTATGGTCGGGTGGGGAGAATATTGCCAATATGAGATAGTCTCCCTCATTGTTAGTCACGGCACGTTTTCTACCATGTACCTAAACACAGAGTCCCTCCCTTCCCTCCCTCTATCCATCCCTCCCCTTCCCTCCATCCCTCGACACCCCCCCCCCTAATATTCCCCGAGCGGCCTGGCCTATGTACGGTAATTGCTGATATGAGATAAATAGCTTGACGATGTTATGGATGTTATTATTATTATTATTATTATTATTATTATTATTATTATTATTATTATTATTATTGTTATTGTTGTTGTTGTTGTTGTTGTTGGTGTTTTGTGTTGTTATTGTTATTGTTGTAGTGGAAGTAGATGAGTTTAAATAATAATACATGATTAAAAATGACACATTATATTACAGAGAAAGAAAGGTAGTTTGTTAATAATCTCTCTCTCTCTCTCTCTCTCTCAGTCACACGAACACCTAGGATGCAGGATTTCCCAGCTGTAGTGTTGTCCTGATGGAGGTAGTAATGGGGAGGAGATGTGGGAAGGAGGAGAGGAAGGAGAGGGAGAAGGAAGAGGAGGTGGGAGGGAAGATGAGTGGGGAGAGAGGAGAGAGAGAGAGAGAGAGAGAGAGAGAGAGAGAGAGAGGGAGAGAGAGAGAGAGAGAGAGGGAGAGAGAGAGAGAGGAGAGAGAGAGAGAGAGAGAGAGAGAGAGAGAGGGAAAGAGAGAGAGAGACCTTAAACTACACCTTAAACTATTAATAAGACCCTCAACCCGAACAAGGTGATATAAATCGTATGAAGAGAGAGGGAGGTAAGGAGAGTAGTGAGAGGTGAGAGAAGAGGAGTTGGAAGAGAGAGTAGGAAGGAGAGTAGTGAGAGGTGAGAGAAGAGGAGTTGGAAGAGAGAGTAGGAAGGAGAGTAGTGAGAGGTGAGAGAAGAGGAGTTGGAAGAGAGAGTAGGAAGGAGAGTAGTGAGAGGTGAGAGAAGAGGAGTTGGAAGAGAGAGTAGGAAGGAGAGTAGTGAGAGGTGAGAGAAGAGGAGTTGGAAGAGAGAGTAGGAAGGAGAGTAGTGAGAGGTGAGAGAAGAGGAGTTGGAAGAGAGAGTAGGAAGGGAGAGTAGGAGAGGAGAGAAGAGGAGTTGGGAAGAGAGAGTAGGAAGGAGAGTAGTGAGAGGTGGAGAAGAGGAGTTGGGAAGAGAGAGTAGGAAGGAGAGTAGTGGAGAGGTGAGAGAAGAGGAGTTGGAAGAGAGAGTAGGAAGGGAGAGGAGAGGTGAGAGAAGAGAATTGGAAGAGAGAGTAGGGAAGGAGAGTAGTGAGAGGTGAGAGAAGAGGAAGTTGGAAGAGAGAGAGAAGGAGAGTAGTGAGAGGTGAGAGAAGAGGAGTTGGAAGAGAGAGTAGGGAAGGGAGAGTAGTGAGAGGTGAGAGAAGAGGAGTTGGAAGAGAGAGTAGGAGTAGTGAGAGGTGAGAGAAGAGGAGTTGAAAAAGATAGTAGAAGGAGAGTAGTGAGAGGTGAGAGAAGAGGAGTTGGAAGAGAGAGAGGGAAGGAGAGTAGTGAGAGGAGAAGAGGAGTTGGAAGAGAGAGTAGGAAGGAGAGTAGTGAGAGGTGAGAAGAGGAGTTGGAAGAGAGAGAGAAGGGGAGTAGTGAGAGGTGAGAGAAGAGGAGTTGAAGAGAGAGTAGGAAGGAGAGGAGAGGTGAGAGAAGAGGAGTTGGAAGAGAGAGGAAGGGGAGTAGTGAGAGGTGAGAGAAGAGAGTTGGAAGAGAGAGAAGGGAGTAGTGAGAGGTGAGAGAAGAGGAGTTGGAAGAGAGAGTAGGAAGGAGAGTAGTGAGGTGAGAGAAGAGGAGTTGAAGAGAAAGTAGGAAGGAGTAGTGAGAGAGAGAAGAGGAGTTGGAAGAGAAAGTAGGAAGGGGAGAGGAGAGGTGAGAGAAGAGGGAGTTGGAAGAGAAAGTAGGAAGGAGAGTCGAGAGGTGAGAGAAGAGGAGTTGGAAGAGAAAGTAGGAAGGGAGTAGTGAGAGGAGAGAAGAGGAGTTGAAGAGAGAGTAGGAAGGAGTAGTGAGAGGTGAGAGAAGAGGAGTTGGAAGAGAAAGTAGGAAGGGGAGTAGTGAGAGGTGAGAGAAGAGGAGTTGGAAGAGAAAGTAGGAAGGGAGAAAGTGAGAGGTGGAGAAGAGGAGTTGGAAGAGAAAGTAGGAAGGGGAGTAGTGAGAGGTGAGGGAGTTGGAAGGAGAGCAGGATGACAAGAAAAAAAAAGCCCAGAAAATTGGAGGAAAATCGAACTATGTGATGTAACTCTACAGTACAGGAGTGTCCAGAGAAGGCGAGAAGGGAGAAGAGGGGAAGAAGGGAGAAGAGGGGAAGAAGGGAGAAGAGGGGAAGAAGGGAGAAGAGGGGAAGAAGGGAGAAGAGGGGAAGAAGGGAGCAGAGGAGAAGGGAAATGAGGAGGACAATGGCGAAAGGAAAAATAAAAAAAGGGTACTTCTCAGAGCGAACACTGGAGAGGAGGGGAGGATGAATGAACTTGATGAAGGCAGAGAGATGGAGAGAGAGAGAGAGAGAGAGAGAGAGAGAGAGAGAGAGAGAGAGAGAGAGAGAGAGAGAGAGAGAGAGAGAGAGAGAGAGAGAGAGAGAGAGAGAGAGAGAGTGAAGGAGGAGGAGGCGAAGTAAACCTAAAGGAATATAAATTTTATAGATTAAGTTAATTTCGTGAAAATAAAGGAAAAGAAATTAAGAACTAAAAGAAGAAAAGAAAGAAAGAAAAAATTTTAAATTTTAGTAAGAATTATGAGAAAAGATGGAGAACTTATTCCTGAGGTAGGTGGAGTAAGGGGGGGAGGAGGGGAAGCGGAGAGGGGATAAGGGGAGAGGAAGGAAGGTAAAGAGAGAGGGTGGGTAAAAAGAGAGGAAAAGGGAAAGGAAAGGGGAAGGGAGGGTCATAATCTAGGTCAACATCACGTAGCACAATGGTTATGGCGCGCACACACAACACACACACACACACACACACACACACACACACACACACACACACACACACACACACACACACACACACACAAAAGGCGGCGGAGAATTTGTTGTGTGGAGGCTGGCGTGTGGTGAAGCCAGCAACAACAACACAATGCAACTCATTCAAGAAAATATCCGAGCAACTTACAATACACGGCAAGACAATGACGAGAAAAACACAATATCTTTCTGGTGTGTGTGTGTGTGTGTTTAAAGAAGGAAGGTGGTGTAGAAGGGGATAGTGTAGAGGGTGTGGAAATGTTAATGGAGAGAGAGAGAGAGAGAGAGAGAGAGAGAGAGAGAGAGAGAGAGAGAGAGAGAGAGAGAGAGAGATCACACATCTCGCGGGGTAAATTGACAAAAAAATTGGTTCTAAATGACACACGTCTCCCGCTTCGACGATCAGTGATGTGCAACGCGAAATTACATCTCGTCCGCCACAGAAATATATCGCTGCCTTATTCTTTCTCACCATCCACCTCCCCTCTCTCTTTCAGCCCTCCTTCCTCCCCCCTTTCCAGACCCCCACCTCCCTCCTTTCAGACCCCACCTCCCTCCTTTCCATACCCCACCTCCCCTTCTCCAGACCCCACCTCCCCTTCTCCAGACCCCACCTCCCTCTCCAGACCCCACCTCCCTCTTTCTCCAGACCCCACCTCCCCCTTCCTCTGCCTGCCTCCCCCTTCTCCAGACCCCACCTCCCTCAGACCCCACTCCCCCTCTCCAGACCCCACCTCCCCTTTCAGACTCCACCTCCCCTTCTCCAGACCCCATCTCCCTCTCTCCAGACCCCACCCCTCTTCAAGATTCCCACCTTCCCCTTATATTAGCCCTTTCTCCACCATCCCACCTTCACCTCTTACCTTTCCTCCAGACCCCACCTCCCCTTCTCCACTTCCACCTCCCGTCTACCTTTAATCCTCTTTCCCCTACCTTCCAGCCTCCACCCTCCCTATACCTTCTTTCTCCATCCACTCTCCAATCCCTCTCCACCCTTCTCTACCTGGCGTGGAGGCCGATGGTGGTGTTAGCTTTGTCTTCTTCTTCTCTCTCTCTCTTCATTATTTTTTTTTATATATATATATATATATATATATATATATATATATATATATAAGGATAACAGTGAAAGAAGACACGAAGAACTTCGTGTTTTCTCTTTCCCTGTGGTTATCAGCATATACCAGATCACGCGCACCTACAATGATTTACTTGCATATATATATATATATTGACTTCGTTATATATATTTTACTATAAATAACAACCTTAAGACACCATTTACCTGTACGAGTTAAATATATGTTCATCATTAAAACTGATTAGTGATAAGAGGTGACGTAACACGGGTTATGTTTTGGTCTTGTTTATGTTAACCTGAGCTTAGTGACGTCACACAAACTACCTGTTTATGCATGTATGTATGTATGTATGTATGTATGTCTCTCAGCTAGAGAGAGAGAGAGAGAGAGAGAGAGAGAGAGAGAGAGAGAGAGAGAGAGAGAGAGGAGAGAGAGAGAGAGGAGAGAGAGAGAGGAGGGGGGGGGTTACGTCGTCCCCATACAAAACACAGTAATGATCTTCTCTCTGATGCTCAAAGCTGTACCCAACCTAACCTCTGTGGCTCCAAGGGACACACCAAGATAACCTGTGTCTGGATGTGTCGAGATGAATGGTCTTGTTGATGACCTGTGACTGAGAGCTGGGAGGGGAGAAGGGGTCGTGGGTGGTGGAGAAGGGGTCGGGGTGGAGAGGGGTCATGGGTCGTGGAGAAGGGGTCGAAAGGAGAGAATGATTCGTGGGAGAGAAGAAGGTCATGGGTCGTGGAGAAGGGGTCGTGAAAGGAGAGAATGATTCGTGGAGAGAAGAAGAGGTCGGGAGGAGAAGGGGTCGGGAAGAGAAATTAAATAGTGGTTGAAAGATTCGATGTTATCCAGAGGTGGAGGTGTTGCGTAGGTGTGGTGCTCCAGGTGTTACGTAGGTGTGTTGCTACAGGTGTTACGTAGGTGTGGTGCTACAGGTGTTACGGAGGTGTGGTGCTACAGGTGTTACGGAGGTGTGGTGCTACAGGTGTTACGGAGGTGTGGTGCTACAGGAGGTGTGGTGCTACAGAGGTGTGGTGCTACAGGTGCTACGGAGGTTTGGTGCTGCTATGTTACGGAGGTGTGGTGCTACAGGTGTTACGGAGGTGTGGTGCTACAGGTGTTACGGAGGTGTGGTGCTACAGGTGTTACGGAGGTGTGGTGCTACAGGTGTTACGGAGGTGTGGTGCTACAGGTGCTCGGAGGTGTGGTGCTACAGGTGTTACGTGAGGTGTGGTGCTGCAGGTGTTACGGAGGTGTGGTGCTACAGGTGTTACGGAGGTGTGGTGCTACAGGTGTTACGGAGGTGTGGTGCTACAGGTGTACGGAGGGTGTGGTGCTACAGGTGTTAGGAGGTGTGGTGCTACAGGTGTTGGAGGTGTGGTGCTACAGGTGTTACGGAGGTGTGGTGCTACATGTGTTACGGAGGTGTGGTGCTACATGTGTTACGGAGGTGTGGTGCTACAGGTGTTACGGAGGTGTGGTGCTACAGGTGTTACGGAGGTGTGGTGCTACAGAGGTGTGGTGCTACAGGTGTTACGGAGGTGTGGTGCTACAGGTGTTACGGAGGTGTGGGTGCTACAGGTGTTACGGAGGTGTGGTGTCTACAGGTGTTACGGAGGTGTGGTGCTACAGGTGTTACGGAGGTGTGGTGCTACATGTGTTACGGAGGTGTGGTGCTACAGGTGTTACGGAGGTGTGGTGCTACAGGTGTTACGGAGGTGGGTGCTACAGGTGTTACGGAGGTTTGGGCTACAGGTGTTACGGAGGTGTGGTGCTACAGGTGTTACGGAGGTGTGGTGCTGGGTGTTACGGAGGTGTGGTGCTACAGGTGTTACGGAGGTGTGGTGCTACAGGTGTTACGGAGGTGGTGTGGTGCTACAGGTGTTACGGAGGTGTGGTGCTACAGGTGGTGCGGAGGTGTGGTGCTCATGTGTTACGGAGGTGTGGTGCTACAGGTGTTAGGAGGTGTGGGTGCTACAGGTGTTACGGAGGTGTGGTGCTACAGGTGTTACGGGAGGTGTGGTGCTACAGGTGTTGCTGGGTGGGGGTGGGGGTGGTTGGTGGGTGTGGTGTGTATGGAGGTGTGGTGCTACAGGTGTTACGGAGGTGTGGTGCTACAGGTGTTACGGTAGGTGTGGTGCTACGGTGTTACGGAGGTGTGGTGCTACAGGTGTTACGGAGGTGTGGTGCTACAGGTGTTACGGAGGTGTGGTGCTACATGTTACGGAGGTGTGTGGTGCTACAGGTGTTACGGGAGGTGTGGTGCTACAGGTGTTACGGAGGTGTGGTGCTACAGGTAGAGGTGTGGTGCTAGCATGTGTTACGGAGGTGTGGTGCTACAGGTGTTACGCAGGTGTGGTGCTACAGGTTGGGGTGTGGACAGGTGTTACAGGTGTGGTGCTCAGGTGTTACGGAGGTGTGGTGCTGCATGTTGCATGGAGGTGTGGTGCTAGGTGTTGATGGGGTGTGGTGCTACAGGTGTTACGGAGGTGTGGTGCTACAGGTGTGTTACGGAGGTGTGGTGCTACAGGTGTTACAGGAGGTGTGGTGCTACAGGTGTTACAGAGGTGTGGTGCTACAGGTGTGCGGAGGTTTGGTGCTACAGGTGTTACGGAGGTGTGGTGCTACAGGTGTTACAGGAGGTGTGGTGCTACAGGTGTTACGGAGGTGTGGTGCTACAGAGGTGTGTGGTACGGGTGTGGTGCTACAGGTGTGAGGTGTGGTGCTACAGGTGTTACGGAGGTGTGGTGCTAAGTGTTACGGAGGTGTGGTGCTACAGGTGTTACGTAGGTGTGGTGCTACAGGTGTTACGGAGGTGTGGTGCTACAGGTGTGCGGAGGTGTGGTGCTACAGGGTGTTACGGAGGTGTGGTGCTACATGTGTTACGGTGGAGGTGTGGTGCTACAGGTGTTACGGAGGTGTGGTGCTACAGGTGTTACGGAGGTGTGGTGCTACAGGTGTTACGGAGGTGTGGTGCTACAGGAGGTGTGGTGCTACAGAGGTGTGGTGCTACAGGTGCTACGGAGGTTTGGTGCTACAGGTGTTACGGAGGTGTGGTGTTGTGTGGTGCTACAGGTGTTACGGAGGTGTGGTGCTACAGGGTGTGTGCTACGGGTGTTACGGAGGTGTGGGCTACAGGTGTTACGGAGGTGTGGGCACAGGTGTTACGGAGGTGTGGTGCTACGAGGTGGTAAGGGGGAGGTGGGTGCTACAGGTGTTACGGGAGGGGTGTGGTGCTACAGGTGTTACGGAGGTGTGGTGCTACAGAGGTGTGGTGCTACGGGGTGCTACGGAGGTGTGACGCTACAGGTGTTATGCAAGGGCGTCAAGATCTTGTAAAGGAAAGACAAGACTTACATTTGACCTGAAAGTTATATATTTCATACAGAATATACATACAGTGAAAGCTCTATTTAACGGACTATATAGAGGAAAGTCCGTTATATCGAGGGTTCACTCGATGTGAAACCCTCATCTCGCTGCTTATATAGATATGAAGGTCCGTTATATCGAGGGGTCCCTTAAAGGTGAACCCTTCCCATTTCACGGATTATATGGAGAAGTCCGTTATATGGAGGTTTCACTGTAGATGCTAATAGTGGAAATAGTTCCACATTAATTTACTATGCTTACGAGAGATATTATAAGATAAGCCAAGCGTAATTCTTCATAAGACTAATTAATATCTTATTTTTTCCAATCCTGTTAAATCTCTGACTAATTCTTCATAAGACTAATCAATCTCTTTTTTTCTAATCCTGTTGAATCTCTGGCGACGGGGATGAAGCATGGATTGGATGGCGAGTTTATCTCTGATTCCAATCACCAATCAGGGCTCGAGGGAAATCAGACGACCCTTCCGCATCGCTCACTCAGATCAGCGTGATAAAATTTCGACCTCGAGTAATGAATTCTTTAACGAGAAAATTAATACGATTTTTGTGGATTCTGAAATTAGTTTGTATTGATTTGAAGTGAGTTTCAGAGACCTGTCGTGTAGTGCTGTATAAAGGGATGCTGGAGTTGTGTGGGGGGAGTGTGTGGAGGTTTGGGAGTGTGTGGAGTTCTAGAGTTTTGGGAGTATGTGTGTGTGTGTGTTTATGTGGGACTTCTGAGTGTGTGAGAATATGGGACCTTTAGGAGTGTGTGGGAATATATAATTTTTGGAGTGTGTAGGTGTGTGGGTGCGTTACAGTGTGTGGGATTTGGGAGTGTTTAAGAGAGGAGAAGGAAGAGAAGGTGAGAAATTATTATTATTTGAAGGTCAGGTCAGGTCAGGTCAAATTAAAACAAACTAAAAAATGCAAAAAACCAACCCATGTATAATTCCTTTCTTATTATCATTCCCCCAAGCTGTTCACCTCCACCAGCTAGCCTCTAATGGCATCGACAAGAACTTTCCCAACTAATCATTTAACATCAAAAGAATTTTCCTTATTCCAATGAGAATATTTTCATCTCATTTTTTTAAGATGCCTAAGAGCAATGCACACAACCTACCTTAATTCACTCATATTGACAAATACTTTAAGCTCTTATATAAGTACCTGAAGTAATTAACAACCGGTATGAAAAAAGATGATCTTAAAAAGGTTATAATTGATTAAGAATGATGAGAGTAAAGGTGGTCCTTAACTCATATTTTTCACCTGTGTCGACTTTTGATTTGTTTACAGAATGAGTTTAACATATCATGATCTTCAGGGCAATGTTATACATCACTGCTGTATTAACTGTGTATAATAATATAATGTTTTGTGAGCTGGAAAGTCCCTGAACCACAGTAAATATCTAAGCTATGAATCATTGAGAAATTGGAACAAATGAGTTACTTTAGCTTAAGTTTAATGAACGCAGAAAAAAACCCAAGATGGTTCCTCACAATGTTTATCATATATAAAACAATTATTACCTGAAGTTCGCTACCTCAATCTATCTGAACAATGGAAGTGTTATAATAATTCATCTGTAAATATAATGATGTACAAAACCTGAGAAGACTACAGTATATCCACGAACCCCAAGACAAAAACTTGTGAATCCGAATCATTATCATCATCATCGTCAACACCACCACCACCTTCATCATCATCATCATCACCATCACCATCCCACCATCTTCACGAGGTATGCTTAATCCCTAACATCTCCCGGTCTACTCGTGTCTAGAGGTCCTTAAGCGCTCGTGGTGTCGAAATGTATCCTTCAGTCATTCTTCTTTACACCAGATAAGATTGTCGGTGTTCTAGGGGAGGATGAGTACAGGGTGTTTAGTTCCCAGTGTCGGTAGTCGATGGAGATAATTCCGATTGCATAAGTATTGAATATGGCCAAGAGGGACTCTCTCTCTCTCTCTCTCTTTTTTTTTTTTTTTTGTCATTCCTTCTATCCTACTGTCCTCTATCTCCTTCACTTTCATATTCTCTTCCTCTTCCTCCTCTCCTCCTTTCTTCTTCTCCCTTATTTCCAAATTCCCCTCTTCTGTCCCTTTCCCTCCTACTTCTCCTCACCCCTCCTCCTCCCCTAACCTCTCTTCCTCCTCCTACCCTCTCCTCATTTTCCCCTCACCCTCTCTCTTCCTACTCCCTTGACCCCTCCTCCTCCCCTCACCCTCTCCTCCCTCCTCTCCCCCTCTTCTCCTCCCACCTCTCCTCTTCCTCCTCTCTTAACCCCCTCTCTCAGTCTCTTGAAACCTGGCAAGAATTCAATTCCATGCACCAATTGTCAGGCGCAGGTCCCAAATCCCTGGGATGAAAATAAGCGGGGAAATCTAATGGCTTCTCATATGAACACCAGAAACCAGCTGTATTCTTTCACGGCGACCCATCTGAGAACCAGCTGTAGTCTTTCGGCGAGCCATCTGAGAACCAGCTGTAGTCTTCACGGCGACCCATCTGAGAACCAGCTGTAGTCTTTCACGGCGACCCATCTGAGAACCAGCTGTAGTCTTTCACGGCGAGCCATCTGAGAACCAGCTGTAGTCTTTCACGGCGACCCATCTGAGAACCAGCTGTAGTCTTTCGGCGAGCCATCTGAGAACCAGCTGTAGTCTTTCACGGCGACCATCTCAGAACCAGCTGTAGTCTTTCGGCGAGCCATCTGAGAACCAGCTGTAGTCTTTCACGGCGACCCATCTCAGAACCAGCTGTATTCTTTCAGGCGACCCATCTCAGAACCAGCTGTAGTCTTTCACGGCGAGCCATCTGAGAACCAGCTGTAGTCTTTCGGCGACCCATCTGAAAAGCTGTAGTCTTTCACGGCGACCCATCTGAGAACCAGCTGTAGTCTTTCACGGCGACCCATCAAAACCAGCTGCATTCTTACACAGTGAGCCATCTGAGAAACAAGAACCAACTGGATTTCCCAACCTATTTACCTTATAATGCATAATAATAGTTACCCCACTAGAGGTTGCATGCCGAGGGAGGAGGGAGAGATGAAAAGAAGAAAGAGTAGGGGAAAAAGTAGAGGAGGTGAGGGAGGGTAGAGAAATGATGGGAGAGGGGGAGGAAGGGGAAAAGGGTAGAGGAGATGATAGGGAAATGGGGGTGGTATGGGGGGGTTACAGGAGGTAAGAGGTCAGAGGTCAGAGGTTAAGGAAAGACAGTGGAAGGAGAAAATGAGGTACAGGCGAGGAGGAAAGGTAGGGAAAGGAGAGGAAGGGAGTAGGAGAGAAGTTCTTATTTCCGACTGTCACATTGGTCACTAGTAACTTGTTAACATACACGAGTCCATTATCAGGGATGTTATGATCTCGCTCGTCATCATCTACACCGCGTCCTTCTGTGGGTGATAACTCCTGAAGGTGTTTTTACAGATCTTGAAGCTTCACAGGGTGGCTGGGCGTTCCAAGGCCTCGGGGAAAGTCGATATTAACGATAATCCGATAAGAATGGACGATTGGGACCTTGTGTGTGTGTGTGTGTGTGTGTGTGTGTGTGTGTGTGTGTGTGTGTGTGTGTGTGTGTGTAGATATTAATGAACGTATACATTTCTCCATTACAAAATTAAAGTTACTTGTGTGCATAAAATAATCGACAATACACCTTCTTAAGGGATATAACAAACACACTCTATTAACACACCTTCCTCATCAGCGAACAGCTGTTTTTATACTGCGTCATCATACTTAGCCTCATAACTACAGTGCCATCATACTTGGAAACACTCACACACACACACACACACACAGAAAGACCATTCCCTCTCACATCATTTTATTCTCATACAGTTTAACAAGAACGTTCAACATGTAAATTTATTCCATAATTTTATAGCTCGATTAGGATCTTTGTCTCTTTTAACAAATATCTCGACGAGTGGATGTTACCGCTGACACTCTGACACTCATGGTACTCTGACACTCGGACACTCATGACACTCGGACACTCATAGTACTCTGCCACTCTGACACTCGGACGCTCATGGTACTCTGGTACTTGACGCCTGCGGTACTCGACACTCGACACCTCGGCACTCACTCTGGCGATGACTCACATGACACTTACTCGGACACTCGTGGGTACTCGCCACTCTGACGCCTGCGACACGGACGCTCATGGTACTCTGACACTCGGACACTCATGGTACTCTGCCACTCTGACACTCGGACACTCATGGTACTCTGACACTCATGACACTCGGACACTCGTGGTACTCTGCCACTCTGACACTCATGACACTCTGACACTCATGACACTCGGACGCTCATGGTACTCGGACATTCTCGACACTCTAACACTCTAAATGTAATCCCTCTCATCTACAATTCACAAACTGTTGACGCCGCTCACAATTTTCACAAACACAATGTGATCCCTAAACCTAACCTAATCTAACCTAACTTAGGCTAAATCTAATTCATTCTAATCTAATCTAATCTACACCGGACAAACTCAAAATTCACAACGCCCGGCGGAACTTTTTTTTACACGGCTGATAGATAAGTATTGGAACATAAATGCTCTCCCATAACCAGTTTTCTAAAACGATGTAAATATTCAGGTGTCATTTGCATAAGTACCTTCCATTAGCAATTACCAGATTAAAAGGGTCTGTGACTTTATCCATCAGCTGTAGAATTTCAGTGCGATATGTTTACAATATATATGGCATGATGGAGTTTTTGTCAGTGAGACAGACAGACAGACAGACAGACAGACAGACAGACAGACAGACAGACAGACAGACAGAGTAGAAAGTATCATGTTAAGGTTGTTTTTTTGGTCAGTGAGAGAAGGTAGGAAAGGAATTTATAGATAGTATGGTGAAGTGTACTATCTCGGGGTGACGGTAGACAGTAGGGGGCCAGGCGGGCGGGGCGGGGCGAGGCGGGGAGGGGCGGGAGGGCGGGGGGTGGTTGTAGGTCCATCTCGGGTCCCTTGGAATTTATGCCTTCCTGTAGTTACTCTAAAGTTATGGTAGATTGGGGTAGATTTCAGCACGGGAGAGAGAGAGAGAGAGAGAGAGAGAGAGAGAGAGAGAGAGAGAGAGAGAGAGAGAGAGAGAGAGAGAGAGAGAGAGAGAGAGAGAGAGAGAGAGAGAGAGAGAGACAATAAAACCATAAGTATTACCTCAACATCAGTGACAGCGACGAAGCATAAAACCGAAAATATAAGAAAAAAAAAGAATCAAACACTAAAAAAATTCACTGAAGGAAAAAGATAAGATGATGATAATGGTTAAGTCATAGGCCCATGAGACGCCGTATGCCAACCTTCCTTTGTCTTTAAGCCAAACATGAAATTATCCAACTTTATGTCCTTACCAACTGGTCTGATTTGATTTCCTATAATGATGCCTCTTGTGAACTTGTACAGAATATTAAAGCATTATTATTATTATTATTATTATTATTATTATTATTATTATTATTATTATTATTATTATTATTATGGGATAGAAGAAGTATTATTTTATTCCTATTTGGGGATATAAGACTCTTACTAATTATGTCGTGAATGATATTTAAGCTTTATCATTCACTTTCATTATTCACCATCTCATAACCTATTAATTAACCTTTCTTAAGCACCATTCAAGGTTATAATGTTATTTATAGAAACAAATTACAGATAAAAATATTTACAATGAAAAAAACTGAGTCGTATGGTAATAATTTTTGTTGTATTAAACTTCCTCGAGGTGATATACTTGGCATTATTTTCTGTCTCACATATTAACACTACAAAGACGAGAAGTTCAAGATATATGTTGACTTCACATGCAACATTTGTGTATTTTCATAAGGTCAAGTTGACTACAATTGTATTTTCTTGTCACTTGCGGGTAATTTATGGCCTCAGGTAGTCGAGTCCGTGTGAATGTTTGTTTGGCTGCCACAGTGTTGTTAGGGTTAAGTTAGGTGCCTGTAACTATGTTGTCACCATTAATCTTTCAGTCATGAATCTGGTTAATATTTTTCATACCTTTTTTCTTTTTAAATACACACAGTTCTGTAACGCACACTCCAACACCAGACACGGGGTAATCGTAATCAGCAATCTTAATCGAATACAGTAAATTACGCTTCTTCAAATAATCATAATCGATTACATTAAAAATGCAATTATAATCGTCATTATTTTCACGATTACAATTGTTTATCCCTATTTAACTCAGTATAAAAATTTCATATTCCTGGACACTAACATAACGCCGAGATGGGTCACCTGTCATCAGTGTACCAGGATTGCCCCAGCGGCCAGGTGTAATCTGCCTCGGTTACTACATTAAGCCTCTTACGTCACAGTCGGTGAGTGTCAACATTTCAAAGGAACCGCCAAGCCGAGTTGTTCAACACGATAACAAGAATGATGACCTTATGTGACACTGAGGTGACCGCTGCCTACACCAGGTTAGCGGAGAGAGGAGGAGGGGGGGTGGGGGAGGGAGGGTGGCGAGGGGGATAGGTAGGAAAGATGGCAAGGTGGGGTAGGTAGGTAAGGAAGGTAGCGAGGACGTGGGGAGTAGGGAACAAGCGTGTGGCGTCAAGGTATAATAGGTGACAGTGATAGTGGTCATTATCACTGTTCACTTCTTATGTCATTAACAACAACACACATCTATGATCTCTCTGTCAAACTGAGATAAACTTGCATGAAATGTATAAAAATAAAGATCTTATTATACATCTGGAATTAATTCTCAGCCCACTGCAAAGTTTAAAAAAGGCATTTACCAATCTTTACAAGTATATTGAGTACATTTCAATAACCATACACTCACGAGATGAAGTCTAACCCAACATGGCACACCAGTTTAGATATTCAATATTTTTATATAAAATGAGTAACCTAATCTAACCTAACCAAACCAATCTAACATACAACTACAGCTCTCACCTGTTCGTAATACCAGGTATACATTACTTAATTGAACACGAGTACAGTACAGATCCAGTGAAGCGGTACTCAGTTATCCTCGGCTTACCTGACGAGGATTACAGGTAAACACCACTGGATGTTAAAGCTAGTGAGGTGTATAACAGCTGGGATTTTAACGCTGGGAATTTATGACGCGAGAATTTGTTAGTTTTATGTTATGTCAAGGGTGTTTAAGGGGGAGAGGTGGTGATGTGTACTGTCTGTATTTCTGTCTTGTGTTGGTATTTGAACCCAGGACAAAAATGGTTCCATCGATTTCACTCAACAAGAAATAAATCACAAGAGGTTTAAGGATATATTATTTACAAAGAGAAACAGATGATAAGCTAACTGAATAATTATATAGCAGAGAGAGAGATTAAAACACATACAGACACACAGACAGTGGTAATCAACTCTCACGGCAAAGGTAAATTAGAGTAAATTAGATTTGTGCAGATCATTAAAAGCTTAACAAGCCTATCAAATGACCTCGTTCATTCTCCCTCATCTGTGTGTGTTTACATAAGCGCAGAGGCCATGATTATTACGGGTTAACATTTTTACCGAACGAAACCTATACTATATTTTCGTATTAATAGACTGTTAACTAATGACTACTCACACATGATCAATATTACGAGAGATGAATTGAAACTTCAGTAAATTCTCCTTTATACACTTGGTTACATTTTCGTATTAATAGACTGTTGAATAATGAATATACAGACATGGTTAAAGTTCTGGTAGGTAAAGAGTTAACTAATGGTCTGTTTCACACACACACACACACACACACACACACACACACACACACACATTAAACAGAGTGGGCAGCTAATAGCCTATTCCTGTCTTTGGCCTAAATTAAGTGCAGAGGCAGAAAATTACCTTGCCAAATTCAGCTTTGTTTAAAAAAAAAAACTGTGGTGGTGAGGTTAAGAAAAGAGAAAGAGTTTTTTTATAAGACTGTTTCAAATACAACCCATATTTATCACACTGTGTGCTCCCTGTCCCTGTGTTGTACCCCAAGGCGGCCATCTCACCCTGTTTCTTCCACCCCGTTAATGCCGGGTTACCCAGCATTTCACCTCATACTTATTGTTTTGAGTTAGGTTTTATTATTTTTTTTTCAGATACAGTTATTATTACATTTCGTGTATCAGTATTAATGCAGATTATCATTGTATTGTTGAGATTTACATAATATTTAAAGTTACGATTATTTTTGTTCTCACCGATGGATATACAACGAGGTGTGATGGATCAAGGTAAATATTTTCATTAATTGTTAAATCAAACCTATTGCGATGACGACGCGATAATTAGAGACACTGGCTGGAGGTCACCATCAGCAAGGTAGAGGTCATCATCAGCAAGGTAGAGGTCATCATCAGAAAGGTAGAGGTCATCATCAGAAAGGTAGAGGTCATCATCAGAAAGGTAGAGGTCATCATCAGCAAGGTAGAGGTCATCATCAGAAAGGTAGAGGTTACCATCAGAGAGGTGGAGGTCATCATTGGCAGAGGGAGAAGCCTGGGTGACCATAACAAGTTACAATCACGTGAAGCCGGGGTAGTGACTGACTGTCGGAATATACACACAGTAAATGCCTCTCTGGTGTTGACATACCACACGTCGCTGACCTCTTACCAACAGCGTGGGGAGGAGGACCCAGTGTTCTTAGGGGACGGACTGCCATAGTAATATTTATTTCTAGAGGAAGGAGACAGACAGTCCACTTTATGTAGTTATACCCGTAAAGCCGTGTGGGTGGCAGAGGTCGTGTTGGTGGCAGAGGTCGTGTGGGTGGCGGAGGTCGTGTTGGTGGCAGAGGTAGTGGGGGTGGCAGAGGTCGTGTTGGTGGCAGAGGTCGTGTGGGTGGCGGAGGTCGTGGATCATAACAAGGGTTCATAACCTGAGGGCGAGCGACGAGATAACATCTGATTATATGTTTAGGAGGATCAGAGAATGAACTGAACCCCGGGAGCAATCAGAGTCTGTATCTTACGTTGAGGGATGGGGTTAAGGGATGGACATGAGGGATGGGGGACCCGAAACAGCAGGTTTGAAATTTATACTCTGGAAAATTCGTACGCCGTATTTTTCCACATTATCGATGCTATGAGAAGTATTTAACTGTTTCTACGACATTAATCTCCCCAGCCTCCCTCCCTCCCCCCTTCCTCACACGGAGAGGCCTCGACCAATATTGAGACTCTACAATAGCTGGATGTTTTGCTTTATTCTCACCTAATTGGAAATAAATTAACAGACGAATCTTTGGAATCCCGGTCCGTGATGGTATCAGAGAGCAACAGAGGGGGAGGAGCACGGTCTGGTCCTGGTTTACGACGGGGAGGGAGGGAGACAGCGTCGCCCTCGCACAAACTTTATGTTCCCGCCTTATTTTCCCGGGCGGGAATCCCGGAGTCAGGCTGGCTTGTTGCCTCTGTCTCGCCACACTCTGGGCTCCTCCCCGGTATTTGACCGTCCTAAAATGTCGTGTCTTTATTAAACTGTTTATAGTCAAGACCTACACGGAGAAATTTATTAATTATCTGGTATGTAATAAGAAATTTAATGAAAGTGGTGATGAAATTATCACTACATTGTGTTATTTTCGTAGCACTACACATTAGTAAGTGAGTCGGACACTGCTCACACACTATCAAGAACATATGAGAGAAAACTAAAATATTGATAACTTTGTTATTTTGTCAACTAACAACAATCTCCCTGTTATATTTGATGGTTTAATACAAGAAACATCAGCCGCCAGTGTTAGTTTATGTGTGGTTGTTGACACTGAGCAAGGAAAATAATTTCAACCAGATAACTGTACCTGTACAACACGGGTTAATGATCCGTGTGGTGCAGGTAAAGTGATCGGGGGGAGGGAGGGAGCATCACCTGGGAGTGAATAATATTAGAACTGCAATATTGAAGACTATAACCTCACAGGCCTGGGTCTGGGCACACGGTCTGGATATTGCCACAAGGTCTGGATCTGGCCACAAGGTCTGGATCTAGCCACAAGGTCTGGGTCTGGCCACAAGGTCTGGGTCTGGCCACAAGGTCTGGGTCTGGCCACAAGGTCTGGATCTGGCCACAAGGTCTGGATCTGGCCACAAGGTCTGGATCTAGCCACAAGGTCTGTCTCGCTCTCTGAGCCTCTTGACCGCAGCCCTAGCAGATCCTCAGTACAATGGAAGTTGCCGAGTCTTAGTCCAGTACATTATATCTCTGGAAACTCCTGACGGTGATGGTTGTGGTGATAGTGTTGGCGGTGGGTGAAGGTGATGGGCAGTGAAAGGTGAGAAGGTGATGGCGGTGGTACAGAAGAGCGATGGCAGTGGTGAAGGTGATGGCGGTGAGGTGAAGGTGGTGTAGCGGTGGTGAAGGTGATGGCGGTGGTGAAGGTGATGGCGGTGGTGAAGGTGATGGCGGTGGTGAAGGTGATGGCGGTGGTGAAGGTGATGGCGTGGTGAAGGTGGTGGCGTGGTGGTGATGGCGGTGGTGAAGGTGATGGCGGTGGTGATGGTGATGGCGGTGGTGGTGATGTGGTGGGTGATGGCGGTGGTGAAGGTGATGGCGGTGGTGGAAGGTGATGGCGGTGAGTGGAGGTGATGGCGTGGTGAAGGTGATGGCGGTGGTGAAGGTGATGGCGGTGGTGATGGCGGTGGTGAAAGTGGCGGTGTGGTGATGGCGATGGTGGTGGTGATGTGGGTGGTGGTGAGGTGATGGTGCCGATGGTGATTGGTGGTGAAGGTGATGGCGGTGGTGATGGCGATGGTGGTGATAATGAAGGTGGTGGTGAAGGTGGTGGTGCCGATGGTGGTGGTGATGCTAATGATGGCGGTGGTGATGGTGGTGGTGATGGTGGCGATGGTGGATAGTGTTGACAGTAACGAGGCTGATGACAAAAAAAATGAAAAAAAAATAAAAGGTAAAAAAAACGTGAGAATAAGCATGACAAATATAAAAATAAACGAAGGAAAGAACAAGAAAGAAGAAACACGAAAGAACGATAAAAAGACACAAAACCAAACTCGCGTAGATGGGAACAAC
This sequence comes from Homarus americanus, assembly GCF_018991925.1. NCBI lineage: Eukaryota > Metazoa > Arthropoda > Malacostraca > Decapoda > Nephropidae > Homarus > Homarus americanus. The sequence continues at coordinate 240,424 of NW_024742712.1, forward strand.
AAAATAATGAATAACTAGAATATGATAAAATTCAGCAACAAAAAATATAAATAAAAAACATCCTGAGACTCAATACACCATTCAATTATATATAAAAAATAACTGAAATTAATATGAAAAAAAAAATATATAAACATGAAGGAAAAAAAAAAAAAAAAAAATATATATATATATATATATATATATATATATATATATATATATATATATATATATATATATATATATATATATATATATATATATATATATATATATATATATATCATAGAAAAAAGATTGACATATAAATTATAAAACAAAAATATTTATATTACCAGGACGCATCTTGATATACAAACGATAAAAGATTGAATTATTGAGACGCATGAATAACAGAGAGACGAAGTCGACTCATAATGATATGAGAACTGACAGAGATGAATTATTGAATACTTTGAGAGAGAGAGAGAGACAGAGAGAGAGGGGGCAGTATAAGACAGATTATATGTGAACCCGAAATGTATAGGACTCTTGAAGCTCCAACAGCTGATAATCCAGACAGGAAGTGCAGAGTCACAGCTGTGTTGGTGATGACCTCTCTCTCTCTCTCTCTCTCTCTCTCTCTCTCTCTCTCTCTCTCTCTCTCTCTCTCTCTCTCTCTCTCTCTCTCTCCTGTAAGCCAAGGGGTTCACAACAGAGAGACAGTCTAACGGGGCTTCAGTCTGGGTTCAGGTTGAAGTAAATCTCTGTAAATCCTTTTACCTTGTTATGTGTCTCACCCAGGAGGAAGGAGGAGAAGATGAGAAGAAGGAGGATAAGGAGGAGGAAGGAGAAGAAGAGGGGGGAGAAGTAGGAGGAAGAGGAAGAGAAGTAGGAGGAAGAAGAGGAGGAGAAGGAGGATGGAGGGAAAGAAGGAATAGAGAAATAAAAAGAAAGGATAGAAGGAGGTGGAGGAAAAGAAGCAGGAGTAAAAGGAGGAAGAGAAGAAGAAGGAGGTTGAGGAAGAAAGAACAGAGAAATAAAAAGAAGAAGAAATAAGTGTAGTTGACAGTATCAGCCGCCGTCAGCGTCAGCAAATAAGATTATCAGAAGGTGACGCCAGGTGACTCTCTCTCTCTCTCTCTCTCTCTCTCTCTCTCTCTCTCTCTCTCTCTCTCTCTCTCTCTCTCTGTGTGACCTGGCACTTTCAAGACACTGATTCGTTTTGTGTCTGTCTTTCTCTTTCACACACACACACACACACACACACACACACACACACACACACACACACACACACACACACACACACCTGGGCAAGAGACATCTAGACAATACACACACGCGTACAAAGGTATACAACACGTTGCCATGGTCACATCTCCTGGCTTGCAGTTGTGATAAGATCCGTGATTCAAGTTTTGATGAGCAAGAGTGAAACAATTGTGAAGGCTGCCGAGAACCCCACACAAAGACCAGCTTATATACCTGTCATCACCAGACCATCACCTTTGTGGCTTACACACACGCACACACACACACACACACACACACACACACACACACACACACACACACACAAGGATATATAAATAGTGGGATTTACATTTTTACATTCTAGATTAAACAGTTTATAATATGTGTTTTTTTATATAGTATTACTCAACCCGTTTTTAAACCACCTGACTTACTTCCAATCGTCCAGTCAATCATTTTCTTTCATCTGCCTTACTTCAGTCTGTCAGTTTTATCAGTCAAGTCTTCAGTCTAACAGTCTCTTCAGTCAGAATTTTTTTGTCCAATCTTTTATTAATTTGAACAGTGGATTATTCTACATAATCTATTCACTGGTTAAGTTTATATGTGGTCTTGACTTTTCTGACATCTCTCTCTATCCCATTTGTCTCTCTCTAATTTGTCTCTCTCTAATCCGTCTCTTTGTCTCTTTGTCATGTGCCAGTCAGACTGTCTCCCATCTCTTCCATTACCCGGAAATAAATACCCTAGTAATTTACCCTTCAATTCCTTTACAAATTTTTTTCCCTAAAATCGGAACAAAAAAATGATTTGGATTTAGAGAAAGGAAAAAAGAAAAAAAACCCTCTGTAATGACCGTGAGGCAGAATTCATACTACAAAAATCGCAAATAGCAAAGCAAAAAAAAAAATAATAATAATAATAATAATAATAATAAACTAATAATAAAAATAATAATAAAAACCTGAAATAATTAAAAGACAAAAAAAAAATAAAACATCCATTAAAAGCCTTACGCTAAGACGACGAAGAGGGGGAGGTGGGAAGGCAGTCAAGTGGAATGCAAGGAATGGGAAAGAGACTGAGACCAACAATGGGATTCACGAAGGCAAAATGGAACGGGAATCGGGAATGCAGCGAAGGGGAGATATTGAAGCTAGTCCAATACAATGGTTCCAGGGGGAAGAGGGGAAGGAAGAGAGGGTGAAAGAAGGGGGAGGGTTGAGAGGGATAGGAAGAGGGGAGGGTTATTATTAGTGAGGGATAAAGTGATAGGGACGGGAAGGGGGAATGGGGGTGAAGGAAAGGGGGAGTGGGGGTGAAGGAAAGGGGGAATGGAAGGTGAGGGGAGTGAGAATGAAGGGGTGAGGGAAGGAGGAATGGAAGGTGAGGGAAGGGGGGCAATGAATGAAGGGAGAATGGAAGAGGAAGGGAAGGAAAGGGAGGGGTGGTGGAGGGTGAAAGAGAGATGGGAGGGGAAGAGGGGAAACAACAACAATAATAATAATACTAATACTAATAATAATAATAATTAATAATAATAATAATAATAATAATAATAATAAAAAATTCATGGTGACACAGACACCTTTCACTAGAAGTTATACGTTAATCCTTCATTTAACTATAGCGAATAAAAGCTTTATATAAGGTACAGTAGATGGCGGGTGGATGGGTGGGTGGATGGGTGGGTGGATGGGTGGGGTGGGTTGGGTTGGAAACGGATGGTGAGCGGTGCTGGTGGCCTATTCCTGATCTCGCGTTGGTCTCCTATTGGCCTCGCCCTGGCCTCGCGCTGAGAGAGATATAAAGCAGTAATTGAGTAGGACAGGGTAGAGGGTTGGGAGGGAGTTACCACCGGCACCAACCTCTAGCATGCACCATTTACCACAACTCTCTCTCTCTCTCTCTCTCTCTCTCTCTCTCTCTCTCTCTCTGGGATTTCTTCCCTAAATGGGTTATAGTAACGAGATATTAAAATGGGGGGAAGGGTAAAAGTTAGAAGGGAGGGAACGGGAAGGGTGAAGGAAGAAGGGGGAGATAGAGGAAGGACAGAGGAAAGGTAGGCAGATGGAAATGAGGAAGGGAGGAGGGATGATAGGAGTAGAGAAGGAGGTGAGGGTTAGTTGATCTCTATTCCTTTTTTTTCTTTCCTTCCCTCCCTCTCTCCCCTCCTCCATCCTACCCTCAATTCTTTTCTACTCGCTCTCCCTCTTAATCAGCTTCCCTCCTACCTTCCCTCCCTCCCTGAAACACTGACACGCCATCATATAAACAAGGTCCACCTGAACACACCTCATCCCACTACCTCAACCACAACAGACACTCACTACTCTCCCCCTCCATCACCCCCCCCTCTCCCTCTACCACCCCTTTCCCCTCTGCCTCCATCATCTCCACCCTTCTACCTCCATCATCCCCCTCCTCTCCCCGGCCTCCACCATACCCCTCCCCCACCTTACTCAGCCATATTAACCCACCAGACACCATAATTCTACCACACTGGGGAGTAATTTTACACTCTTCCTCATATATAACCGCCATACTATGCTGTATTTCCCACCTCCACCCCCCTCCCATGACATACCATAATTTTAAGGGAAGAGAGAGGAGGAAGTACATTGTAAACCCTCCCTCTCCCCCCCCCTCCTAACTTCTCCCCGTCTCTCGTCCTCCTCCCCCCTTTCCTCCGTTTGGTCCTTACTCCATCTTCCCCCTTTCGTTCCCCCTACCTTCTCCATTCTTCATCCTCTCCATTCCATCCCCTTCTTCTTCCATCCTACCCCTCTCCTTCCCTTCCATCCCCCTCATCTTCTTTCCATCCCCCTCTTCCACCATCCTTCTCCCTCCTCTCCATCTCCTCCGCCTTCTCCCACTCTCCAACACAGTCATCTTCCTCAACACTATACCACACAAGGATGGTTAATCTAGAGGTAATGTTGGGTAATTTTCAACCTCCATCACTGCGACCATCTTGTGTTCTCAGCTGATGGGAATAAAATTTGCCTCTACGTCACCCAGGAGTCGTCGCTTATACCGGATTAATCACTATGTTCGTCACAAACACATCAGTATAATGTAGGTTTTGTAATTTGGGGCTTTATCATATTTTTGTCGTTCTATTTCATTATTATCTGCGTTCGTCTTGGTAATATGTATACGATAAATATTAATTCTTTTTGTCCCTTTATAAATTAATTAATACAGGTATGATGGCAGGTAAAGATGTTTTAGACATTATTGAGGATTCTTGTTCGATTTGAATTATTGTGTTAAATCATCTCGTATAAGTTGAATATATTTAACCCTTTGACGACGATGATTTAACCCTTTGAATATGATGACTTTAGTCATTCCCGTCAAAACACACACACACACACACACACACACACACACACACACACACACACACACACACACACACACACACACACACACACACACACACACACACACACACACACACACTACTCTCTCACTGCATCACAGACATATCTGCTACTCTCTCTCTCTCTCTCTCTCTCTCTCTCTCTCTCTCTCGTCTATACCTCGGAAGGAGGGATTAACAAGCCATTAAATTAGCTTAATGGCTCCCATACTTCCTTCTCCATAGAAGACTAACATAATCCTCCATCTCTGTTGACATCTACAGTCCTCCTTAATGAACTGGGGGTCTTCCTGTCTTCCTCCTTCCAATCCTCCTCTTCCTCTTCCTCCTCCTTCTGCCCTAATATTTCTAGTCTTTATCTTCGCCAAACAATCTCTATGCCAGTTCACCCCCCCCTACACACACACGAATCAGAATCTTCCCTAATCCCTAATACGTTCCCTCAGGTGACTATATTGCTTCTCATTTTCCCCCGCACGTTGGTTTACCTGAGTCAATTACCTGTTGATATATCCCTACCACCTTCCTAATTTTGTGGCCCGGGTTAATTACTTGAGCCAAAGCTAATTAATTACCATTTTCTTTTCATCCTATTACAAGGTTGACCTTCCTCCCCTCCCCCCCCTCACCTTCCTTCCTCCCCCTCCACCCCCCCTCACCTTCCTTCCTCCCCTCAACCCCCCCCCCAAAAAAAAACATCCCCAGCCTCCAATCTTCACCATAGGTCGATGGTGTGTGAGGATTATCTTGGCAAACGAAGATACATCCTGCGGTAAGGGAGGAGGGAAAGAGAGAGAGAGAGAGAGAGAGAGAGAGACTTTCAACACAACACAGGCTGGTCATGATCCAACTTCCCTCCACTAGTGACTTGACTTGAGTTTATCTTATCTTATGACTCAACATTGGTGTCCACTCTGCCTCACATCACTCTTTAGTGTTATCTCTCTTATCTCTAAAGTGGCCATGAACGAGTTTATTTTATCTGTGAGTGACGGTGATGGAGTTTATTTTACGTGTGAGTAACCATGGGTGACTTTTTGTTTCTACCTGAGTGAGTGACCGGGAATTTCTTCTATTTATGAGTGACCAAGAATGATTATTTTCTCTATCTGTGAGTGACCGTAATGGAGCTTGTCTCACCTTTGGGTGGAATGGGTGTGTTTTCTGAGTAGCCATGTCTTTTATTTATCGTTGAGTGACCATTAGTATATCTTACCTTCCATACTTAACTTACCTTATGTGAGTTATCTTTGATCCGAGTCACCTTATTTAACCTCACAGTGATATCTCTTACCCAGAATGACATAGACACGCAACTCCTTTCACCTATAGACGTTCTAACACACACACACACACACACACACACACACACACACACACACACACACACACACACGACTTCAGTAAACCAAATCCCTTAATCCCAACCGCGGGAAAACTTGTCGAAATTACACACGGACTTCCATCATAAACACACACACGGCAATGGATTATTTGGCCCCACAGTTCTTACAGGGACAATCTGAGGCTCGCGAAATATGTAAATATATATATTATTTTCTTTTCGGGGTGGCGGAGAGTTTATGTGACTGTGTGTGTGTGTGTGTGTGTGTGTGTGTGTGTGTGTGTGTGTACTCTCACCCCAGGCTGTCCCTGTTACTGAGAATCAATAGTCACTTGTGGAGAAAAAAAATCAGTATATTTTTAAGCTACTTTTAAACATTTTTTCTTTCAAGATTGTGTTATTATTATTATTATTATTATTATTATTATTGTTATTATTATTATTATTATTATTATTAGTTGTTGTAGTAGTAGTAGTAGTAATAGTAGTAGTAGTAGTAGTAGTAGCTACTTATGTATTAGGATATTTAATATTAAGGTAATAAAATGGTGGCGAAGGTGTGGCTATTGGGGGAGGCTGGAGGCCACGTTATAAAGAAAAAAATAGTAGTAGTAGTAGTAGCAGTAGTAGTAGTAGTAGTAGTATCAACAATATTTCTTAATCACTAAAAAGGGCCAAACAACTACCATGGTGGACGTGTGTCTCTCCCTCACTACATCAGGTGAGGGTAGGTTGAGCCTGACACTAATACCTCAACTCTCCCTCCTCCTCCTTTTAATTACTGACTGTGATATATAGGACCGGTAATGAGGCCGTAGACTGCTGTAGACTGACGTTGACTACCGGAGATTGGTTTAATTTGGAGTAGACGGTTGTGAAATGGTTTAGACTGATATAGTATATTGTTGTAGACTAGTGGAGATTGGCTCAGTCTGACGTAGAATGGTTTAGACTAGCGTAGACTGGTTTAGACCGGCGTAGACTGGATTAGACTGACATAAACTGGATTATACATATCATTATCTGTTTATCTCTGTTAATCTCTCTCTCTCTTCACTGTCTTTACCTCTGAGATAATCCCATTACATTCGTTAGTTTATCTTTTACTTCCACATAAATTAATAAATATTCCCGACAACACAAGACTTGCAAAGCTCTCACCAAACGTAACAGCCAGTAATTTTTACCTTAACGAGGAGTTATTGTCTCCACTTATCCAACAAATTACAAAAAAATTACGTATTTGCATTGCAATTTTTACAGATCGTTACATATGCAAATTGTTAATAATTTTCCATCATTCTGGATTATTATAGCGATTTATGTCCCCAAGCATATACACACACACACACACACACACACACACACACACACACACACACACGTACGTTTATAAACAATAACAATATAAACGAGTATACATAAACGATAGATCTTCTTTTTTATCCATATATAATGTCAAAATTTTCACTATTTTCACATTTTAAACAATTTAAGAACGTGACGATTCTCTTATGAAGGTTAGTTATCTTTTCCTTACATCTGTCTGTCTGTCATAAAGTTAAACAACTTGAAAACTCCTTCATCCATCTGAGTCAGGATAGAGAGACATGACTTAATAAAACTCCTTCATCCATCTGAGTCAGGATAGAGAGACATGACTTAATAAAACTCCTTCATCCATCTGAGTCAGGATAGAGAGACATGACTTAATAAAACTCCTTCATCCATCTGAGTCAGGATAGAGAGACATGACTTAATAAAACTCCTTCATCCATCTGAGTCAAGATAGAGAGACATGACTTAATAAAACTCCTTCATCCATCTGAGTCAGGATAGAGAGACATGACTTAATAAAACTCCTTCATCCATCTGAGTCAAGATAGATAATAAACTCCTTCATCCATCTGAGAGGACATGACAATAAAAACTCCTTCATCCATCTGAGTCAAGATAGAGAGACATGACTTAATAAAACTCCTTCATCCATCTGAGTCAAGATAGAGAGACATGACTTAATAAAACTCCTTCATCCATCTGAGTCAGGATAGAGAGACATGACTTAATAAAACTCCTTCATCCATCTGAGTCAGATAGAGAGACATGACTTAATAAAACTCCTTCATCCATCTGAGTCAGGATAGAGAGACATGACTTAATAAAACTCCTTCATCCATCTGAGTCAGGATAGAGAGACATGACTTAATAAAACTCCTTCATCCATCTGAGTCAGGATAGAGAGACATGACAATAAACTCATTCATTCTAAAGATGGAAATACAAATCAAAATATTCCATATTATTTTATAAAGCTTTTAAAACAAACAAAAATCAGCCATTCCAATTTTAGAAACAAGTCGAAAATAAAAACTATTATTAATTCCAATTTTTCAAGTGAACGGAAAATATTATTAATCTAACGTTTCCCGATTTAGAAACTCTGTGGAAAATTAATTTACTATTTCCATTAAAAAAAAGAAACAGGCGAGAGGACAAAAAAATCTTATTCCAATTTAAGAGTCAAATAAAAATAAATATGAATGATAATAATTCTAGACTTATTTTAGATATAAATAAATATGAAGGTTGGGATGTAAGCTAAGAATGGTGATGGTGTGGCAAAACATAGAGAGAATAAAGATGCTACAGAGTTAAAATGAGATAGAGACAAATTTTAAGATAAAAGGGTAAGCATATTTAGAAAGACAGAGGGAAACTGACTAAAAAACAAACAAATTATATAATTATAATTTCATAAATGGTCCTAAAATGCGAAGCCAACAATTCACAATACCAATTTAAATTTCCAAAACGTATTAAAAGAAAATCTAGTTATGTCATATTTTAGTGACGTGTTGCAGAAACCAAATTGAGTTTTTCTTCTCGGAAGTAAATCCAATTTAAGAATCGTCATTAATGCCAATTTAAGAGTTTATAAAGTAAATTAATTTTCATAATCCTATTAACAGGTAATTATATTTTGCAATCCCAATTTACTCGTTTTCTAAAAAGTAAAATTATTTTCAAATATATCAAGAGAACAAACATATATTGACCTAAACGTAAATTATGTAAATAGATAATGAAAATCACACTGTAAAAAAAAATATCAATCCATGGCAGCCAATTTAAGATGTGCTTCAGATATTATACACTTGGCCTTTGATAGATAAACATGAAGCGGCGGTGAGGAGCTTTTACGAAGGGCACACACTGTGATCTGGGGAGTAGTATTTAAGGCAACAAGTTGAGCAATATCTTGATGATTTATTCAGGTAGCCGGGCCATAAGCGTCGTTGCTCGTGAATAATGAATGAGGAGAGGAGCAGCATCGTGAATAATGGATGTGTTGACGTCAGGTGATGGTGTATACGGTGGTGGAAGGAGGAGGAGGAGGAGGATGGGGATGGGGAAGGGAGGAGGGGAGAGGAGGGAGGGATGGGGAGGGGGAAGGGAAAGGAAGAGGGAGGAGATTGGGATAGAGAAAGAGGGGAGGAAGGGAAGGGAGCAGAAGGGAGGAGGAGCAAGATTGGAGAAGGAAGAGGGAGAAGATAGAGGAGAGGAGGAAGAGGAGAAAGGAGGAAGAGGAAGAGGAGGAGGAGGAGGAGGAGGAGGAAGGACGGTGACTACCACCACCAGTTGTTGATCACCTTCTGGGGTCTTACGACTAGTGTCTGTCTGTCTGTCTGTCTGTCTGTTTATCTTTCTCGCTGTCTGTCTGGTTTTCTTTCAATCTTTCTCTCGGTATATCTTCATTCTTTCTCTCCATCAACTTCTCTTTCATTCATATCTCTATTACTTTATATTTATTTATTTATTCCCTTTAGATAGTGCAGTTATCGTGTATAATAATAATGGAAGCCCCTCGAAATCGAGGATGGCCGGCCCAAGGGCCTCCTGGGCGTGAATTTGTTAAGGTGTAGAAGCTGTCGCCAACACAACAACCACACCCTAAGTTAACGAGCTGCATGACCCAGTGTCACGGAATAGTCCGAGAAGAGTGGACAGCTCGCCAACTGCACTGGCTAACCATTACCCCGGAGTACGATCCACAAATCGATTAACAACCAGGTTCCCAATTACTGCTGGGTAGGCAGAGGCAAATGGCGTAAAGAAACTTGGCCATAGTTTCACCCTACCCGAGGATCGAACTCGGGTCCGGTCGCTTGCGAGGCGAGGATGCTGACCATTACACCACAGGTCGCCTTTATCGTATATACAGACATAATATAAACATCATCTTTCATCTATCTAAATATTCTAATTATTTTCGTCTTTTTTCTTATATTCATATCTTCATCTTCTCCATTTTCTTATCCTCTCATCCTTTTCCTTCTCTCCTCCCTCACCTACCTAGCCACCCCCTTCACCCTTATCTTATATCCACTAACTCCTGCCGCCACCTCTCTCTCTCTCTCTCTCTCTCTCTCTCTCTCTCTCTCTCTCTCTCCATAAATTATCTCACCTTTATAAATTACGTCTTTACGACCGGTACGAATTGCTTCATATTTCAACTCTGGTAAACTGGGGTCCTGTCTATTCTGACGAGGGAAGAGGTGAGGGAGGAGGGGAAGTGAGGGCAGGAAAGGGGTAAATGGGGATGAAGAAAGCAAAGGGAAGGAGAAGGGAGAAAGGGTTGAAAAGAGGAAAATAAGAGGGAAGGAAGAAAGGGAAGGGATGTAAGGTGAGAGGATAAAGAAGGAAATACGGTTGAATAGAAAGTAAATAAGAAATGGAAGAGTAAATGAGAAAGAGAGAGTTGAGAAAAAGAAATAGGAAACAGGGAAGTCAGAGAAAAGGGTAGGGTTGGATAAAGGGGGTGAGACGAGAAATGAGATGAATGTGAAGAGAGAGAGAGAGAGAGAGAGAGAGAGAGAGAGAGAGAGAGAGAGAGAGAGAGAGAGAGAGAGAGAGAGAGAGAGAGAGAGACCATTGCACTTTCGAACCAATATAAATACGAACCAATGAACCATCAAATTATTTAACCTCCCAACGTATAAACTATCAAACAAATGAACCCTCGAACCTTTAATAAAACATCGATACACTTAATTATCCCACGAGACATAACAACAGCTCTCTCTGTCTCTCTCTCTCTCTCTCTCTCTCTCGTACGCTTTGGATAACACTACCAGTTTATCCTCCAGCACACGCTATGAGTACTGTGTGAGTACTGTATGAGTACTGTGTGAGAGAGTATTGTATCTCGTTACTAAACTGACTCACATAACATAGGAGAAAGTTTCAAATTGTAGTTAAATTGTCTCGAAGTATGCTTCACTGTCTCATAATCACTTCAGTGACTCGAATTATATTCATATGACTCCAAAAATATTTCTGTGATTTGGCGTACACGTCCATGATTCGAAACACACTTCAATGATTCAAAAATATACGGTTGAGTGATTCGTAATACGGTTCAGTGGTTCGTACGGTTCAGTGATTCGTAATACGGTTCAGTGACTCGAACCCTCTCCCTACTTTGTCCCAGCCCCTCATGTGGTCTTCTCCGGCTTCACCTATGTATCACGTCCACCTGAGGTCACTGACTGGGACATATTTTGATTTATCATTTCACCGCCACAGGTTCGAGGGGAAATAGTCCTAAGGGAGAGGTGCTACAAGGTCGAGTTTTAAGTCAGAGTTAGGTGTAGGACTGACGAGTCATGAAGCCTCAGATCAACGCTGAGATCGAGATGAAGGTTGTGACCTGTATTTCTTAAGGTTAGGTTAGGTTAGGTTACTTTAAAATACCTACTGTAAATATAAAGAAGAAAAATCGGACCTTTGACAAAGTTATTTTTTGTTCAATAAGTCACGTAAAAACAAGAGTGGCATATTATTTCTCACCCAAGTCTTGTGTAGAATGGATGAAGAGGCACGGAAACGTCTATTAAAATGAGAAATGTTGTAAGCGACAAGAACTAAAGCAACAGTATATATTTTCAACACATAGTAACTTCCTAAATATACAAACGTAGTTAACAAAATCAGTCTTCAGTAAACTCAATGATAATTACCTCTCAGTCCGCAGAGTGATTCATGAAAAATGTAGACAGGAATAACATCGCTTTAGACTCACTCACACTGGAAATATGTATTCATAAAAGGCAAGACAGATAGGAAACCATTTCATAGATGTAAATTGGATCAAAAACCATTTACCTTCAGTCCAGGTGAGAAAATGGGTTTATAGACGCCTTCACACACACTTTAATATATGTATATGAATATATATATATATATATATATATATATATATATATATATATATATATATATATATATATATATATATATATATATATATATATATATATATATACACACACAAGTATTTTCGTGTTAAATATATCTAAGTAAATGCTTGCTTCACTTATTCCGTTCGCTTCATATCTATTGACTTAAGAGATCTTGTTTCACGTAATTCGTATTTTCTAAAGCAACTATTACCTCATTAGAATCTTGTTTCAGATGACTATTTACTCCAGAGAATCAGAGAACTCTTAAATGAATGAGAAAGTAAAGTAATACCAAGATTTAAAAAAACAAACTTACTAATTGTAAATCAACGACGACAAATGTTGCGGTAACAGTCTACGGTATTTACCACCCACATTTCACTATACAGTTTCGTCTGGCTCGTAGTGGTGGTGCCTTGTTATTGTAAATGTTAACCAACACGGAGACGACACTCAGAGGGTTTCGTTACGCAAACATGCATTTCCGGGTACCATAAATCACCTTATGTTTTTTATATACATTTCTACACACACACACACACACACACACACACACACACACACACACACACAACTACCTCCAAAAAAAAAAATTCTCGACAAAGGAACATAAATTATACAGAGATAAACATGAGCTACTCGCGAGGGAAGTTTACCGACTGACTGAAACCTTGTCACACGCCGTCACTAATAATTAATGGTGAAGAAACAGCGAACCAAAACCAGTTTTATTCGTGTTGAGAGAATAAATCTGTATTTTAAGTGTCCCATTCTAGAACTTTATTTTTTACATGTTTTATGTTATTAGTATAAAAACTTTAATTAATTGTATGATATTTTTTAAAGAGTTAATGATTATAAGAGGTGTTTAATAATATAAGATTTATTTACTGTTGTGACATACATACAACCATTACAGTATTTCTTCAATAACTCTTTTATCTCCCTCCGTCCGGTTCACGAATAAAATAAACTCAAAGTAAAAAAAAAAAAATGTTTCGTTTTATTCCGAAAAATATCCTATTTGTAATATGTAAATGTTTATCCCTGGGAACGTCAGCACTCTTACACACCAGTTCAAGCCCCGGTGTGAAATATTCCAGTAGGTAATAATATGTAAATGTATCCCTCGGGCCTCCCCCCCCCCTCCCAACACACCCCCCGTCAGCCAAGGATTCGACAAAGGAAGTAAAATTGCCAAGGAAAGTGTTCGACAAGGCCGTCAGAAGTGCTATGAATACATTAGCCTCTTCATGAGCATCTTGTCTTGGCTCTTTTAGTTGTGTTAACCCCTTGAGTACTTTCTCTCCTGTCTCAAGGCTTCACTCACTCACCCAAGAGGAAAAAAAATAATTGGATGAAAGAAAAACTTGTTTAGCATTTTTCCCAAGCGCGGGGAAAAGTTTTATGAGGTGGGGATTTCTTTTCTTGTGTTGTGTGAATAATGGTTTGTTGTGGATGTTGCTGAGTACATTGAGTACGTCTCTCTATCAATCTATCTATCTATCTATCTATCGATCTATCTACTGTTCTGTCTGTCTATATATCTATATATTGTTGCCTGTGTCTGTCTGTCTGTCTGTCTGTCTGTCTGTCTTACTTTTTGGATGTGTGTACACATGTATGTCAATTGAATTACGTTCGTATAATATACACCACACACACGTACAATATAACACACATATTTATTCTCACACCTAAAAAGAATTTTTATTCATCAAATTGAAAGAGATTATTTTCACCCGGAACAAGATCCTCCGGTAGTAATAACTTAACGCAGCTTCAGGGAATACCAGTAATACTCCGCCACTGACTCACGCCACCTTTTTGTTTACGAAATATTCCAAAGAGTAATAATATGTAAATGACTCTCAGCCAGCAATGCCAGACTACCATAAAGGAGGAGGAGGTGTTGGTCATGATCTCCTTCACTACTTGTTATGAAGACATTGGACTCCTCATGAGAGTCTCTTCAAAGTCTTAAACTCTCGGTGGAAAATCGTCTGAGGTGTGAAAAGGGAGAGTTTAGAACTTACATTTTCTGAGTGGTAAGGATGTGGGTAAGAGGGGAAGGAAGTTTTGTATGAGTAGAATAAATGATGTTTAGTGGTACGAGTTTCTTGGGTGATAAGATTAGTAATGTCGTTGTTATGGTCAGAGATAAAGCGTTCATGTGGCAGGGTACCCATAAAAGAGGGTAATCATAGTGGGTGAGTGGGGGAGGAATCAAGAACTAAATATGAGTGTAAGGCAAAAAAACTTCAATAATTAACACCAATTACACTTTCATCAACACCATCATCACCACTATTATCACTATCAACACCACTTACATCATCACCACCATTATTATCACTATCAACACCACTTACATCATCACCATCATCCGTATCAACACCACTAACCCCTTCATAATTATCACCACCAAATTAACACCCTTGACACACCCACGCCATCATCATCATCATCATTATCAACACCAATTAAATCATCACCATCATCACAATCCCTCCTCACTATTCATCACTACTCATCCACCAACTAACAATATTCACTCCACACTGATTCTCCCAACAAACGAAACATTCATGACTTCAGGGCTGTAACTGACAGGTAAATCTGAGAATCGTTATAAAATTCTTAGCGTAATTTACCTGTAACTCCTAATTGACGGTGTGAATCATATATGTCCTAAAAATGAGTGAAACGATAAAAGGATTTGATTGATAATGAAGCTTCGTTTGTATATATATGATAGCAACTTGTGTTATATTGTGGTGTTATACATTATTTTTATCACTGTGGAATTATAAGGATGGTATATTGGTTATTCTTGGTATTTATAACTATGAGAATATAACCACGGCAACATACATACTACGGTACCACAACAACAACCACTATGATACCACGTCCATAACCACGGAGCTACATCCTTAACTACAGTGCCAGATCAACAAATACTACAACAACAACTACGGTATCATCACAACAATCACAACTACGGTACAGCAACAACTACCACCCCAACAACTACCGTACCACCAAAACAACCACAACTACAACACCTACGGTACAACAACAACAACTACCGTACCACCACTCCAACAACTACAATACCACGCTCATTACCACCATGCTCCAGGCGCTTAATAATCACGAACGAACAGACTCCAGAATCGTCGTATCAAAGTCGTACGCCAAAAATACTTCCTCGCTGGCAACGTTCACAGAGTAAAAGTTTGTGTACATAATTATGTGAGTTATGAGGCCGGATTGGATTCCGGCAAGTTTTTGAAGTCTGGGAGTAAACGTTGTCAATATGCCTGAGTGAGAGAAGGGAGGGAGGGAGGGAGGGAGGGAGGGAGGGAGGGAGGAATACTACATACATACATACATACATACATACATACATACATACACACAGACAAAACAATCACATCAGCTGATACAACACAATTATTAATTATTTTTTTACTATCTTCAATATTTATTTTCTCCAAGTAATTAAACAATATTCTTCCAACAAATCAGTCAACTAATTATTTATCTAACCAGGACTAAAACAACTAACTCTCTCTCAGTTTAAAAAATAGTCTAGCCAGTGAATTATCTACCACTATATAATCAAAGGTAATTATTTTATATCATTATCTTAGTCAATTAAGAGTAGTCAGCTAACTGGTCTTCTGGCCAGGGTTAACTCAACTAATTACTTTAACTGTAAACATACAGATAATATAATTAATCCTCTCAGTCTATCATCTTATAAACTATCTCTCAGCCTGACAGAACCTTCACTGCACTCAAGTCTATAAATCATCTGATAGTTTATTAATCTACTAATTACTCTGTCAGTTAACTTATCATTCAGTCAATTAATTAATTAGATACTTACATTGTTTTATCATTAGGTTATTATCAGCTTAAAAAAGAGTAAATACAGTCACCAGTTATTAATATATGAACTGGTATCTATACTCCAGTTATACAGTCAATCACTTCATGAACCCCCTCCTTATATCATTCAGCCAGTTAAACAGTCAGTCATTCGCCAATCCATTAATGAAACAAGTATCGACAGGTGCAGTCAATCGTGTGTTTTAAATAAAGATAATGAAAGAGTTCAGGTAATCAAAGGTAAGGGCAGGTGAAAGGGGAGAGAGAATAAGGAAGATGATAATAAAAGAAGTGCAAGGGAACATATAAGGTAGATGAGGGAAGTAAGAAAAAAGTGATAAACATAGAATATTAAGAGTTTGGTTGATTATAGAGAGAGAGAGAGAGATGCGAATGAAACACATGAATAATTACAGATATAAGAAAAACAGAAATAGCAGAAGTACGATCGAGGAATCACTGGTGGAAAGGGAAAAACAAAGGAGTGAATAACTTGATAATTAAGAGAAAGAAAAAAAGATGAGGGAGACTGATTGATAAAAGGAAAATCAAGAAAATGAGTAACTCCAGACTGAGAAATTACTAAATAGGGGAGTCAGTCAGAAAGAAGAATAGCCAACGAAACACCAGGGGATCAAGAGAGACAGACAAACAGAGAGACATACAGAAAGTGAGAGAGAGAGAGAGAGAGAGAGAGAGAGAGAGAGAGAGAGAGAGAGAGAGAGAGAGAGAGAGAAGAGAGAGAGAGAGAGAGAGAGAGAGAGAGAGAGAGAGAGAGAGAGAGAGAGATAAACCCAAGAACGAAATGGTTGGATAATTCTGGAGACAACAAGAGACAGATAAGAAGAGAGAGGAAAAAGGTTTTAAAGACAAAAAAAGAATCAAAATCATGTGCGTTTAACTTCAAAGAGAGAGAAAGAGAGAGCGGGATGGGAGATAGATAAGGAGAAGGTTGGTAAAACGAGAAAATAAAAAGTTTGCGAAATTCTTAAGTCGTGAAAGGGGAGTGGAGCAAGGTCTACCAGCTGAGTACATTACAAAATGAAGACCACAAACTCTGGTCTGGCAGGAGGAGGAGAGATACCAAGAGAGAAGGAAGAGGAGGAGGAGAAGGAGGAGTCTGGCAGGACGAACAGAGAGACCAAGAGAGGAGGAAAAAGAGCAGGAGGAAGAGTAGAAGAAAGGGTAGTTTGGTAGTACGAGGAGAGAGAACAAGAGAGGAGGAAGAGAGGGAAGAGGAGGTTGAGAATGTGGAGGAGGAGGAGGAGGAGGAGGAGGAGGAGGAGGAGGAGGGAGGAGGAGGAGGAGGAGGAGGGAGGAGGAGGAGGAGGAGGAGGAGGAGGAGGAGGAGGAGGAGGAGGAGGAGGAGGAGGAGGAGGAGGAGGAGGGAGGAGGAGGAGGAGGAAGGGAGGAGGAGGAGGAGGAGGAGGAGGAGGAGGAGGAGGAGGGAGGAGGAGGGAGGAGGAGGGAGGGAGGAGGAGGAGGAGGAGGAGGAGGAGGGAGGGAGGGAGGAGGAGGAGGAGGAGGAGGAGGAGGAGGAGGAGGAGGAGGAGGAGGAGGGAGGAGGAGGAGGAGGGAGGAGGGAGGAGGAGGAGGAGGAGGAGGAGGAGGAGGAGGAGGAGGAAGGGAGGAGGAGGAGGAGGAGGAGGAGGAGGGAGGAGGGAGGAGGAGGAGGAGGAGGAGGAGGAGGAGGAGGAGGAGGAGGAGGAGGAGGAGGAGGAGGAGGAGGGAGGAGGAGGGAGGAGGAGGAGGAGGAGGAGGAGGAGGAGGAGGAGGAGGAGGGAGGGAGGAAGAGAAAGGAAAGAACGAGGAAGGAGCTATGGAGAATAGACAAAAACTAATATTTCATACTATTTACTTTTATTTATTAATATTTGTGTATATAAAAATTATTGTGTGTGTGTGTGTGTGTGTGTGTGTGTGTGTGTGTGTGTGTGTGTGTGTGTGTGTGTGTGTGTGTGTGTGTGAACACCTCTGTCTCCCCACACATATTCCCCATTTCCTTCAAGACTCTCACCTTTGTTACCTGGAGCTCGTGTGACCCCCTTCTCCTTTCCTCCTCTCACCACCTCCTCCCTTCCTCCTCTTCTTGTTCCAGGAGTAGGGAGGTGGCCCAGGTTAATCTACACCACCAGCACCACCACCAGCAAGCAAGTTCCTCCCAGGTGTCATAAACTTTAATGAAGGTCAGAAGCTTCTACCTGTGAGCCACACGACCGCCCTCTCTCACCAACCTACCTCATCAAGACGAGTTCACCTTTGGCCTCGGAGAGATTTAATCAGATAATGATGATTACCTAAACGTCTCTGTGGAGGGCCTCCTACTCACGTTAAAATTGGATACCGCCCGAAATGATAACAATTCTTTCAAACTCTGCCCCGTTCATTCCCTCACTGCCATCAGAATAATACATATCAAATTCTATGTCTGTGTAACACTTCAGGTAGTATAGTACACCAGCTTCTACATTGTGAATTTAATATTAAAGTGATGGTTGTAATAGTATATTAAAGTTTAATAAGGTACATCAAGCTAAGGGTTAGTTGTATAGTACTGGGATAATGCAATACGGTTAGTGATATCGTCAAAAATTGGGTAATATGGAAAAATTTTGTGATATCGTAAGATTGGTGATTCAACTTAGATTATAAAGGATTAGGTCTTCAGAAATAGAGCTACAGGTATAGGTTCAGGTATACGGTAGAGTACCTGTATAGTTATTCCTAATGTAATGAAACACTTAAATAAACCTGGTCACAAATTGCTACTTGTAACTGTTGAGCTGTTCATTTTGTTTTCTTCATTTTTTATCTCACCTTTATTCCCTGCCATTGCTCCCTCTCCCCTTTCAGTCTCTCTCTAAACTCTCTCCCTGCCTTATTACCTCCCCTACCCTCAATCTCCCCTCGTATCCTCACTCTTCCTTCCTACCGTAATCCTGTCTCGCTACCCTCGCTTTCTCTCCCTGCCCTCTCCCTTTTCTTCCTTTCCCTCTCCCACCCCACTTACCCTCTCCTCACACCCTCTCCCCCTTTTCACACCCTCACTTTCTGATCTCACTCTCCCCTACCCACACCCTCTTTCACCCTCCCTTCGACAACCTCACTACCAGAAACAAAGGTGCTGGTAGTACAATCCGACTTCCGTGTTTACATTTGTCCCGAGAATGTCAACACGTGGGGAAGCAAGATCAGCTGCTCGCGCCCCCATAGTCAACAAACACAGTCGAGATTTTTTTTTTTTACCGAGAAGATAATGCGACCCCTTATTTGTTTACATCTGTGGATAGAAAATTCCTTTGTTGGGATTTCCAAGGCTAGAAAACTCAACCCTCAGATTTTAAAGGCTATTTTTTTTATGGGATTAGCCCAGAATAGGAAAAAGAAAAAAAATCAAGAGTGAGAAACAATGTATATGTTGTGCTGTCAAAGTAAGAGAAACAATTGAGACCCTGCAATTGTGTGTAAATGAGGCAGAAAGTCAGTCAGATCAGCAACCTGGGACTTGGTCACTATTTTTGTGGTGCCATATGGTAGCAGGGTCTACCATTACACAATACATTATGCTTCCAATATCTTCCCAGGCGGTAGTACCTCCCTGTTTGATAGCTGCCTACTATCTACTACCTACTATCAGATTTCCAAGGCCAGAAACCTCAACCCTTAGATTTCTAAAGCTGGGAAACTCAACCCTCAGATTTCCAGGACCAGGAAACTCAACCCTCAGATTTCCAGGACCAGGAAACTCAACCCTTAGATTTCCAGGACCAGGAAACTCAACCCTTAGATTTCCAAGGCCAGAAAATACATTCCTTGTGACCGGAAGACTCAGCACTGACATCCCTTAACCCAGAACAAACGCGAGTCCTTCATTTTTGTTGTCTTGAAGCTATCCACAGTCCTAACAGCTACATACTTTTTTCCTTGTATTCAGAGGTTATAATCCTATCTGGTTCTCTTAAGCCTTAGGCCTCCTTTGGAAACTCTGCCTGACGTAGTAAATGTTTCCTTTTTCTCCTCTGTTATTCCAGAACCTTTCCCTTGTCTCGGATCTTCCGAAATGTGTTGTGTGTTTTTTCACCCTTATGCGAGAGCCCATCCAGAGCTCTTCCAATTACCTTTTTTCTTTCATCATAACAACCCATCGCAAACTCTTGCCATTAACGCCATTAACGCATTGCAATAGTCCATCAGGAGCTATTGTAATTATTTTTTCCTCCTTACGATAGCCCATCAGGAGCTATTGTAATTATTTTTTCCTCCTTACGATAGCCCATCAGGAGCTATTGTAATTATTTTTTCCTCCTTACGATAGCCCATCAGGAGCTATTGTAATTATTACTTTTCCTCCTTACAATAGCCCATAAAAAAAGTTCCTCAATTTAATACGTCCTCTTGGCAACAACCCCCGGCAGGAGTTATTGTAGTTAACTTCTCCTTCTAACAACTTCTCCTGACGATCTGCCACCCTCACAACAGTCGCTATCTCCCTTCTGTCTCTCCATTCCCAACACCTCGGGGTCCTCCTTGATCTCATCACATTTATTTCGCCAAGGGTGACCTCACTCTCGAGCGCATCACATCTAACGAGAATTTATCGTCCTATTGTCGAAGTCTCTCCCCCCAGCAAGTTCTTGTCGCTAGAGACATTCACTCGTGTTGATGGTGGTGGTGATGGTGATTGTTGGTGTTGGTGATTGTGGTGATGGGTGATGGTGTTGGTGATTGTGGTGATGGTGTTGGTGGTTGTTGGTGATGGTAAAAGTTGGTGATGTTGATTTTTAGTGATGGTGGTGATTGTCGTTGGTGATAGTATTGGTTGGTGTTACACACACACACACACACACACACACACACACACACACACACACACACACACACACACACACATCAAAGAGGGAAAAGAGAGAGACAGGGGATTAAGTACAGTAAAGCAGTTCCCAACACTTTATCCCACCTCATATAATATAAACACAGCCTCATTAGTCGCCCAGTTGTGTGTGTGTGTGTGTGTGTGTGTGTGTGTGTGTGTGTGTGTGTGTGTGTGCGTGTGTGTTTTCAAGGAGAGTATGAACGCTGGTTGAAATATCACCAGGAGTTGAAGCGGCGGCGCCCAGGACCCGTGATATTAAACTCTACATTGTCTCCACACGCTAACAGCAGTCCTCCCCGTGTTAACATTCACTTTCTGACCTACAAATGGTGTAAAAATACTGGGGGAAATTATGCTGGGTTAAATGGTTAAGTCTCTCTCTCTCTCTCTCTCTCTCTCTCTCTCTCTCTCTCTCTCTCTCTCTCTCTCTCTCTCTCTCTCTCTCTCTCTCTCTCTTTCCTTTCTCTCTCTCTCTCTCTCTCTCTCTCAGCGGGAATGCCAGAGAGGTTGGATAATTTCTTAGTGGAGGAGGGGGAGAAGGGGAGAAGGAGGGAAGGAGAAAGGAGGGGGGTTGAAGGAGAAGGTCACATGAAGGATAAGAATGGAGGAGGAGAGGAGGGGTGAGAGGGAAGGTGTGAGAAAGGGGGAGGAGTAGAGGCGAGAGAGAGGAAGAAGAGGATCAAGAGGAGAAAGAGGAGGGCGAGAAGGAGGAAGGAAGAGAAAGGAATCAGGGCATAATAGGGGTGAGGGAAGGAGAGGAGAGAATTAAGATAAAGGAAAGCTGGAGGAGCTTGTGTGTGTGTGTGTGTGTGTGTGTGTGTTTTTCTAACTTAACTGAACTTTTAAAACTATTCAACAAGTTTGCAGTTCTAAGTTCTAAAAGTTCATTGGTCCGAAGTTTCATTAACCCAAAGTTTCATAAGTTCAAACGTTCACTAGAACAAAGATGCATCAGTTTATTACTATTATTATTATTATTATTATTATTTTTATTATTGCTATTGCTGCTGTTGTGTTGTTGATGTTGTTATTGTAGTAGTTATTATTGTTGTTGTTGTTGTTAAGTCGAACATTCGTAAGATTTCTCAAAGTTTATGTTTTAGGAATTTTCTTCGCATAATTTTCTTCGCATATTTTTCTTTCTTATTTTTCTTCAGTCTTCCCCTGTGATCTTATTTCCTTCATTCCAGGAGGAGAGAGCATAAGTGCCAGTCTGGTGGAGGATAAACATTCATTATGCATGTTGTGGGACATTACGCTCACTGAGGGGCCTTTATTATTATCTCTCTCTCTCTCTCTCTCTCTCTCTCTCTCTCTCTCTCTCTCTCTCTCTCTCTCTCTCTCTCTTTCTTTCCTTCTCTCTCTTTACTCTCACGTATCTCTATTTGTATTCTAATTCTATTCTCTCTTCCTGTCTTTCATTGTCTTTTAATGTCTTCCTCTTTTTCTTTATGACTTTTGTTTCTTTTATCCCTTTATCACTTTCTTTCTCTCTTTGTCTCTCTGTCTCTCTTCCCTCATCCTAAAGCAGCACATTCTCCTCCCCATCCCTCTTCTCTACTAACCCCCTCCTCCTTTCCTCTTCTCCCCTCCTCCTTCCCTCTTCCCCCCCTCCCTCTCTTCCTCTTATCCTCCTCCTTCCCTCTTCCCCCCCTCCCTCTCTTCCTCTTCTCCCTCTCCTCTCTTCCTACTCCAGATCAACAGGTGTCAACATCAACAATAACATCAACAATAACAACAACACTACTACTAGTTAATATTTCAGGGTCATATCAAGGGTTAACGTGTGTGTGTGTGTGTGTGTGTGTGTGTGTGTGGATAGATCGCTCGCCTGAAGGTGGTTTAGAGGGGAGAGGGAGAGCTATATGGGAGTGTTTATTGGTAGTTAAGGAGGGAGAGGATTGAAATTGATGGTCCTTATCACCAAGACAGGGTACAGGTTGATTAGTAGTGTGGGTGATGGTGGTGGTGCAGGGGATTGTGGTAGTGGTGATGGTGGTGTGGTGCGGGATTGTGGTAGTGGTGGTGGTGGTGATGGTGTTGGTGGTGCAGAGGATTGTGGTGGTGGTGATGGTGGTGAGAGGTAGTAATAGTGGTGGTGATAGTGATAATAGTGGTGGTGGAGACGGTGGTAGTGGAGAGGATTAGTGGTGATGCTTTTAAATGGTGGTGGTGATGGTGATGGTGATAGTGGTGGTGATTTTCATGGTGATGGTCATGGTGATGATGGTAGTATGGGTGATAATGGTGATTCTTATATATGATGGTGGTCAATAACGGCATAGGAGGTACCATACACATCATTCCTTATACACACAACACCAAACAAATCACTCTCTCATGAAGTAAATACCAGGTATATATGAATACTAATTTCCCTATGAATATCTTTTACAACTAAACTAACATTCACCCTACCACACACACCAAACCAATACCAACGTACAGACACTTCAAACTCCCAAAGAAAGATTGTGCTTAGATACCAAACCACCTATAAGTAATTAGTACCTCTTATGGTATCTGCGGGTACTTTCATCTTACTTCAATACCACATTTTCTCTGCCTCTTCTACTTCCTCAACATCAATCACACCACCATCATGTCTTTAGAATAATACAATCACAGACGCAAGTAATCAAAAAGAGATCAATTACAGGGTCGTTGAAGCGGTCAATGATCGATGAACTATCCTCTGTGTGTGTGTGTGTGTGTGTGTGTGTGTGTGTGTGTGTGTGTGTGTGTGTGTGTGTGTGTGTGTGTGTGTGTGTGTGTGTGTGTGTGTGTGTGTGTCTGTGTGTGTGCGTGTGTGTGTGTGTGTGTGTGGTGGTTTGGTGTTCCCTGCCTTAATCGGGAGGTAAACAAACGAGAGGAAATCGTGGTATCAGAGCTTAGCGGATCAGTTTCATGTGAAGATTCTTGGTTGGCTGGTGGTGAGTCACTGTGTGTGTGTGTGTGTGTGTGTGTGTGTGTGTGTGTGTGTGTGTGTGTGTGTGTGTGTGTGTGGTAGATAGGTGTATATGTTCCAAACCACCACTGCCATGTATATATATAACACACATATCTTATCGATGTAAGAGTCTAAACTAAGTTATCATCATTAGGGAGAGACCCAGAGGCCTCCAGAGAAGTTTTCCTCTTGAAGTTAACTGTTATCGGGAGAGGTAGTCGACCCTTAACTAGTACAGCATCCGGTCATTTATCTTAACGGGTTGTGTGGGTGGTAAGGGAGGGAGAGGGGATGGAGAAAGTGTGAGTGGTGAGGGAGGGAGGGGGGATGGATAGGGTGTGGGTGGTAGGGAGAGGGAGGGTATGGGAGGAAGGAGGTTGGGGAGAGTGTGGGAAGGAAGGAGGAGGATGGGGAGATTGTGAGCAGTGGGAGGGAGGGAATGAGGGATGCTGAAGAGGGTGTGGAGAGAGACAGAGTGTGGGTGAGGGAGGAAGGGTGAGAAGGAGAGTGACGGAGGGTGAGTAAAAGGGAAGGAGTGATATGGAAGGTGAGTAGAAAGGAGGAGGGGAAAATACATCAAGGAAGAGAGCAGAAAGGGAGAGGAAGAGGAGAGAGAACTTAAAAAAAATAAATAAATGGATAGAGAACAATAAAAGACATGCATATGAACGGGAAACAATGACAATAAAAAAATAAACACAAAACACACAATAAGAATTAAATGAAAAAATACCACTGGGATTGAACACGTGCAAGAAGAAACAGATATAACTTACATACGGAGGAAAACATACAGGTAAAACGCACAAATAATATACAGTATTATAATGGTTGTTCCTCGTGTAACGACGATGGCCGGCACAAGGGCCACCTAGGCGTGAATTTGTTTAAGGTGTAGAAGCTGTCGCCAACACAACAACCACACCCTACGTTACCGAGCTGCATGACCCAGTGTCAAGGAATAGTCTGAGTAGACCGGACAACTCGTCAACTGCACTGGCTAACCTTTATCCCGGAACACGATCCGAAAATCGATTAACATCTAGATCCCAATCACTGCTGGGTAGACAGAGGCAAATGGCGTAAAGAAACTTGACCATTGTTTCACCCTGCCCGGGGATCGAACCCGGGTCCACGTGCTTGTGATGCGAGACTGCTGACCATTACACCACACACATGTCACTGATTGATCTGACTGTTAGGATTACTATATATTATTAATCATCGTAATTTTACAGGTGCTTGTTTATTATAACGATGTCTGTCTGTCTGCATCGGTCCATCTATTCTTATCTATGATTCTATATATAGAGCTTATTCTTGTGTATAATGTATCAACACACACACACACACACATATATATATATATATTTCATTAATGACATCAATCAATGAGGTGGCTTCATCAAACGGCCCTCCACATCAATCCTTCCTTTGATGTGTCTACCCTATGGTCTCGTTAATAAAGTGTGGTCGTATGTTAATTTAATTAGGTATCTAATTAAAATTTTGACCTGTGTCATTTTTTAAAGGTAATTTTGTTCAATATATTTTAAACCAAGTCAAGATTATCCCTGGCTGGAGTCCGTGGAAGTCTGAGCAACATCACTACTCTACTGATTACCTTGAGATGAGGAGGAGGATGAAAGGAAGAGGAAGAAGAGAAGGAGGAGGAGGAGGTGGTGGTAGAGGAGGAGGAGGAGGAGGAGGTGGTAGAGGAGGAGGAGGAGGAGGAGGAGGAGGAGGAGGAGGAGGAGGAGGAGGAGGAGGAGGAGGAGGAGGAGGAGGAGGTGGTGGTAGAGGAGGAGGAGGAGGAGGAGGAGGAGGAGGAGGAGGAGGAGGTGGTGGTAGAGGAGGAATAAGTGAAGGAGGAGGAGGTGGTAGGAGGAGGAGGAGGAGGAGGAGGTGGTAGAGGAGGAGGAGGAAGAGGTGGTAGCTGAGGAATAAGTGGAGGAGGAGGAGGAGGAGGAAGAAAGGGAAAGAGGAGGAAGAAGAAGAAGAGGAGGAAAAAGAGGGGGAAGAAGATACTATTTTTGTTGGATTTGCTCATTTCCTTGTATTTACTTTTCTTATCAATATTACGCCAGGGTATATATATTTTCTTGAGTGAGTGAGTGAGTGAGTGAGTGAGTGAGTGACATTGTACAATAGAGACAGACTGACGTAGGAGAGTATTGGCAGATCTATATATAGTATAATTGGTTTTAATACTGTTTGCTCAAAGTTCACAGTGAGCGGATCTGTTGGGTTATAGATCCGCCTTTAACTGAGACATATAATTTTTCCCCCACTAATGAGAGAGGAAGTCAGTGAATCAGTCAGTCAGTCAGTCAGTTAATATGTAAAGCTGACAACAAACCTAAGGGAAATAACTTCAATCAGTTTAATAGTCTAGACTGTGTAAGTAGGAGTAGGGGAGAGAGAGAGAGAGAGAGATAGAGAGAGAGAGACGAACAGCATACCCAGATATGACCAACCACCCCCCAGATATGACCAACCACCCCCCAGATATGACCAACCACCCCCCAGATATGACCAACCACCCCCCAGATACGACCAACAATCCATCATCCCCTGCACTTGGGACGCTGGTGACGGAGATTACAGAATTATGCTGTAATAAGGAGGTAATAAGACTCAATTTAGTCATTATGATGATTAGTCGACGATCATTACCCCCCCCCCCCCAGACTACTCTCCTCCACGTCGAGTTGTGTAGTGGCCATCGCAATTGCATAATTATTATTTTCTATTTTTACTTTTTAGGATATTTTTGAAAAATCGGTTGATTTTGGTTGTTTGGGTTTTATGTTTTCGTTGTTTTTGTTGGAATCTATGAACTCAGACAGGTAAACGACTAGACCTGCAGGTGTAATGATCATCTGTACAGGTGATACGTAAACAATTAGACAGACACAAATGTAGAAACCAAGGAAGACAATGCTAAATGAAAATACCATTGGTGAATATATAAATAGATGTAAATGGAGAAAAAACAGAGAGATAGGAATAATGAATGAACAGAACATCGCGCGCGCACACACACACACACACACACACACATGCCGTATATAAACAAATAGATAAGAAAGCATTGGAGGAGACACACACACACACACACACACACACACACACACACACACACACACACACACACACACACAAACACTAAAAAAAGGTACTTGAAACACCAATACCCAAATGTGATGTTGTTTTTTCCAGTGATGCATCTCAACCCTCCCTTACCGTTCTCACGCCTCATTCCCCTCCCCCTACTCCTCACCCCATCTTTAGGTACTTAAGGTTGCAGGTGAGAAGAGCGTCTTGTTTACCCCAGACTGGCGGGTCGCGGCTGTGAAGGGTCTGGGTGTGTGTACAGCCGAGTCTCCGGTAAAAATCTTCCCGTAATATTGTGTTTATTTAGAGACATTTTCACGAGGTTTCCAATCAGTATCTCTCTCTCTCTCTCTCTCTCTCTCTCTCTCTCTCTCTCTCTCTCTCTCTCTCTCTCTCTCTCTGTGTGAGTATTGGAGGTGTTGTGTCTATACGCTCACACCTTCACCTACTACTACTGCACCTGAGACCCTACCCACCACCACCACACTCACACACACATTCTTGCTGATGCACTCTTGAGACACACTTCTGTTGGCTTATCTGTGATTTCTCAGCTTTTTCTTGGGTATTTCTCATTCTTTGTTCATGTCTCACTACACACAGGACACGAATATGTTGTTGTTTTGTTTGTTTTTCCTCCATTTTGTTTGTCTTCCTCAACTTGGTAATAATCAACAATTGAAATTCATCCCTATAAACACTCCACCTATATTAAACCCTCTCCTCCATTTGTTCCAGATCCTCATTCAAAGTTCAGGGAGGTCAAAGGTCAAATACCACAGACCACGTATACTGGCCTCGGTTATCACACATTTAGACCAACTAAAGTAGATCCTGGGAGCAGAGATACCTGGTGATATTAGTCCAATACACTAAAACATGTTGAAACCTCTATTTAACGGACTATATAGTGATGAAAGTCCTTTATATCGAAGGTCTGTTAGATGTGAACCCCGAAGAGAGAGAGAGAGAGAGAGAGAGAGAGAAATAAGAAGACGAGAGAACGAGAGGGAGAGACAAGAGGTATATATAGTCAGACTCTTACTTCACCCGCTGCTGTCTTCAACACCTCTCTTACATCATGGCTTAAGGAGGAAGAGGCTGACTTATTGCATTACCCAGCAAAATTCAGCTATTCTTTTTTTTTCTCACAATTGCTGCAGTGCGGGATTCGTGGACAGAATCGCGCCACCAGTCAAAAAAAATTAGGAACTTATCAATTCTCTCGGGATAAATATTGAAAATCGAATTTTCTTCGGGGGAAAAAATTTGAGAGAAATCCGTCGTAACTCACAGGTAAAAATGACCAAACATCCGTGGAACGTCCCTTACACACGCGTTACATACACACACACACACACACACACACACACACACACACACACACACACGATTTAATACGTCAACTCACATACAGGTCACTACATCATATACAGGTCACCATATCACACACATCACCATATCACACACATCACCATATCACACACATCACCATATCACACACATCACCATATCACCACAGGTCACCATATCACCAAAGACCACCACATCACACACAACACCATATCACACACGTCACCATATCACCACAGGTCACCATATCACACCACAGAGTCACCATATCACCAAAGACCACCACATCACACACACAACACCATATCACACGTCACCATATCACCACAGGTCACCATATCACCAAAGATCACCATCACACACAACACCATATCACAGGTCACCATATCACAGATCATGCCACATCACACACAACACCATATCACCACAGGTCACCATATCACCAAGATCACCACATCGCACACAACACCATATCACACATCACCATATCACCACAGGTCACCATATCACCAAAGATCACCACGTCACACACAACACCATATCACCACAGGTCACCATATCACCAAAGATCACCATATCACACACAACACCATATCACACACATCACCATATCACCACAGGTCACCATATCACCAAAGATCACCACATCACACACAACACCATATCATACATGTCACCATATCACCACAGGTCACCATATCACCAAAGATCACCACATCACACACAACACCATATCATACACGTCACCATATCACCACAGGTCACCATATCACCAAAGATCACCACAACACCATATCATACACGTCACCATATCACCACAGGTCATCATTTCGTATAAGTCACCAATTCACCCCGATATATTCTCGTGACAAATACCGAGTACTGAAACACACTGGTACCTAACAACTACACACAGGTGTTCCGGGAATTAGCAGAGACTCACCCAGCCCGACGTGGAATTCAATGGCAATCAATCAATACAGTCAATGGAATTTTGCAGAATTAAAACAAAAATAGAATTTCTCTTTTTTTTTCTTCTATTGTTTAACGACGTAATTGCGAGGCTTTCTGTCTGTCTTTTTTTTTTCTCTTACGATATTTTTTTTGTAGTTTCTCTCCTATCTTTTGTCTGTCTGTCGGCTTGTTTGCGCTCTCTCTCTCTCTCTCTCTCTCTCTCTCTCTCTCTCTCTC